>NC_135213.1:24078929-24151429 GCF_052324685.1 Brachyhypopomus gauderio
TTATTATTTTATTTATTGGGCTGGAATGATTAATTGATGATGTCATTAACACTGATATAAATGGTAATTTTAATTGATAAGTTGCTACGACACTGACAGGGTTACTTCATGGAGAGAGGGAAGTCATTTGGAAGTCATCTGGTGCATACTGGAATTCTTCAAGGAATTCTTCAAGAAAGCCAGAAGTGGGTCTGTAGAGGCACAGTAGAGGCACATGAGCAGCCACAGAGGAGACAGCTGGTGGAATAAGAGCATAGTAATCTGTGCCTGTTCAATCCTAAACCACAGAACAACGAGGAACGTATGAAAAACCTGAGCTCCACACCTCCACAATCTAGGCTGTTACCTGCACTAATCAGGCTGTTATGTGACTGCAGAACTAGAGGGGAAATTCAGCAGAGTGGCTCCTGCTGAGGGACACGGTCCCTCACCTCTGCAAGGGTGAGATGATGCATGTGTGTTTACAAAAACCCATCTTAGCAGACCCCTCACACAGAACAGAGGGGAAAACTCTGTGTTTGATTCTTTGATGTGTGTCAGGCTTTGAAGATAACCTTTCAATCCTGACAGAAGGGATGTGTGCACATACACACACATACACACACACCACCCTTTTCTGATAGGGAGATTAGGAAGCTCATTGTCTCTTTGAGCTTTGCCACCTTTTTCTAAAGGTTCTACGTGATGAACATTTTGAACGGTGCCTTGAGGTCAAATTACAAATGAGAAATAATGATCGGGCAGTTTTGTGTTTGAGTCTAGAACCACCACACTCACCTGACCTCACACAGTGTTCTAGAACCCCCATAGTCATCTGACCCCACACTCACCTGACCCTGACCTTGTTTGCAGCTGGGCAGAGGGGGCTCAGTGGTTAAGGTACTTGTAATGGTTACTGGCTCGAGACCCACGATTGCCAAGCAACTTATGTTTTCCCCTTGAACTCTCAGAGTTGCTCAGAATGGTTTATGGTGGTCCTGTTGACTACTGATAGCTCTGTATTCTTGAGCACTGACTATTGTCAGCTTTGTTTATAGCTCTGTATATAGAGCACTGTCCAGGTGTAACTTCACTACCTCAGTCTGCCCTGTGTTAGGGTAGGCTTGCCCTAGTCTGAGCAGTGTGTGATCGGGACATGTCTCCCTGTGCCACCAGCTCCAGCCGTCACCCAGGCCAATCAGCCGTCACCCAGCCCTAATCTGTGCAGCATTGCTTCCTCTCTGAGCAGAGTGTAAGAGGCCTGGTAGAGACCACGTGTGCTCAAACTCCTATGCAGGGTAAGCTTTGGCCTTCACGGCTGCTGGCTTGTCAGGCCTGATGTGTAACGGGGAACAGGTCAACCTCCACACTTCCATTATACTGGGCTGCTCACCCTGCTACATGTCTGTGGTCTCAATTAGCTTCAAACGCTTCCTGTCTCGCACTGCGCCACTCGCTTGGCTGCAGGTGTTGATTAACCTATCTGTCATCGTTTGGCTTGTCCCAAACACAACAGGTTAGCCACCGCACGACAGGCTAGCATTGTTAGTGGCTATAAGTCAACCCTGCTGTCTTGAGGAGGTAAATGCACATAGATTTCCAGAGCAGCGTTTGCTCAGTGTGGCTGGGAGGAGATATTTAGCTGACAGCTTCCCTTTAGTGGTCAATTTAGAAGGGCATTTTAAACAGAGAACCTTTACAGAGGGTCAGCTCCCTAATCTGCCCCCTAAGAAGAGCCCTTCTTTTCATGTAGTTTCTCTAAAATGAAAAATTATCAGGGCTGTTTTCTTTTGTTTGTCGATATCAAACTGGGATAAAGAATCAGTTTTATCAAACGTTGCTGGTTACCAACAAACATGAACCAGCTGTCTACTCTTTTCAGCCAACGCGATCCATATATTTTGCAACTCTGATATATATAAAAAGTCCTGTGTCACTGTTTGGGTGGGTGGTCATATTTTTTTCCTGGCATCCAGAGATGCATACCTGAAGTATGAGGGTGTGATGCAGTATTTTTGCTGTTCCTCTTCTGGACTGAAATTGATATCACTCAACACCCTAAGTGCCATAAACATGACCTTTGAATTAACCTTTCATGTTCTGTTTCTTCTTACCTTGATATTCTTCCACCTTCATTCTTCATAGCAGGTTCAACAAGGTTCATCAACCACCATTACACCACCACTGCCACTACACCACCAGCACTACACCAACACCATTACACCAGTACCATTATGACTATATGATTATATATATTCGTTACACTAGCAGTTCAACAGGTATACCTTAATAGAGTGGTGTGTGTACAGATGGATGGATAGATAGATGGATGGATACAGACAGACAGAATGAAGGAGCAGTTTTGTACTGTGCTGTGTCCAGTCAGTCTCTGTTCCTGCTGGACTTCTTGTGCTGATCAGCGTTTGAAGTGTTTGAAGTTGCGAAGGTCAGTGTGTAGCACACGGAGAGCTGGGTCAATAAAACATCGATTGATGGATTACGCTGTATGTGGTCGGATGGATCCAAACACAGATCTAACCCCATCTGGGGGGCTATTTTGCTTCCTGCCACCCCTGCTGGGGGCAGAATGAAGGGTTGTGCTCTTTTTAATGTCTGTTTTATGTCTTACACAAAGTGTCGCCTATTTGATAGATTACTGCTATTTACTCTGTGCTGACAGGTTCCTGGTCCTGTTCATTGTGAAGCACACAGGACCCGGTGGTTTGGTCTAGTGTTCCTCCTCCTCTTCCCCAGGAATCTCACCAAGCCTCTCATTTCAGCGTGTCCTCACTGCAGAGCTCCATTGTGCTGCACCAGCTCATCATGCAGGCCTTCACAAGCATGCTTGGCTCAACCCTGAGCGTGTGCAGCAGGGCCCTGGGACAGGGGCTCACAAACCCCCGCCTCTGTCCCCCTGCCTCTGACCCTCCACCTCTGACCCCCCATCTCAGACCATCCACGTCTGACCACGTTCTGTGCCTCGGCGACACTTTCACGACTTTCTAGTTTAAGTAACATGTTCAGATGAGGGACTACAGAGATGTGTGTCTAGATGACGTTTTGAGAAAGGAACTGTGAAACATGGTGCACCTTTTGCACCTAGTGGTTGTAGAACGGGAGGAGCCATAGCAGGTTAAAACACTTACTGTTGTTGAAGTACAGCAGGTGAAATGTACTTAAATGTGAAATTTAATGCGATGTCAACAGCAAATAATGATCTTTTGTCCAGCAGTGTTTGATCACAAATGCAACATTCTGCACCCGTTGAGCTAATTGCCTCACCTAACGTGATCAGTCCCACACATAAATGTAGCCATACTTTAGACTTCGTTATATCTCTCGGGGTAGAAACTATGGTGACCAGCAAACTTGATGTAGGATTCTTGGTCCATTACTCTTCTTTATGTTAACAGTGCTGGCCTGTTTTAAAACTACTAAAAAAACTGGTACAAAGTGCTACATTCCAGATGAGTCTGTAGCACTTTCCTCAGGCTTTTTAGCTCACTGCCTCCTATTAAGGCCTTGAGGCAGCCTGGCAGACAGCTGAACATTACGACTGAATTAATGGATCAGTACCGCAGCACCTGCAATGACCAAATGGACGCAAACGTATCTAAAGCTTCATGGAAAATTCAACCTCATTAATTAGGTTAAAGAGAACAAGACTGGAGACAGCTCACTGTCTACTTTAAAATGTTTATAAATCTGCAAACTGAACTCGACTCACAGATCAGAAATGTGAGGATGGCCTACTTCTTAGGCCTGACCAAAATCATAAAAATAATATAAATATATAATACATTTACATTTACGGCATTTAGCAGACGGTCTTATCCAGAGCGACTTACAAAGTGCTTTGCATCTGATCACAGAATTCATCCTAGGTTATGGTACGGATAGGCCAGAATTCAAGATACCATTGAGTCAGACTACTACTAAACTATAGGAGTCAATGTCATTACCTAGTGTTTTGCAAGTTAGACGTTTGCCAAGAAGCACAAATAACCATAAACAGACATACAATTTAAGAACAACGGCAAGTGGTATCAGCTGAGTTAGTGCTCTGGTAAGAACTCAACAAACAGGTGGGTCTTCAGTCTACGCTTGAAGATAGCAATAGACTCTGCAGTCCTAGCAGCTAATGGAAGATTATTCCCCCGTCTTGGAGCCAGGACAGAGAATAGTCTGGAGCTTTGTCTTCCACGAGACTTTGAGCATGGAGTTTCAAGTTGAGCCAAGCTTGAGGTTCTGAGTGTTCGCTGTATGGATCGGCTTTTGACTATGGACATCATGTAGGGAGGGGCCAGTCCATTTTTGGCTTTGTAAGCAAGCATCAAGGTTTTATATCTGATGCGTACCCCTACTGGAAGCCAGTGAAGAGAGCGTAGCAGAGGAGTCACATGTGAGAACTTGGGTAGATTGAAGACCAGTCATGCTGCAGCATTCTGAATTAGTTGTAGAGGTCTGATGAACCGTAGAGGAAGACCTGCAAGTAGGGAATTGCAGTAGTCCAGCTTAGAGATTACTAGAGACTGCACCAGCACTTGAGTAGCTTCCTGTGAAAGGAAGGGTCCTATTCTTCGTATGTTGCAGAGGAGAAATCTGCAGGATCTGATCAGTTTTGAAACGTGTTGAGAAGGTTGTCCAATGTTACACCCAGGTTTCGTGCAGTTTCTGATGGCATTAACAAGGTGTTCTCAAAGGAAACTGTGAGGTTGTTGTGTGGGTTTGGGGTTCCTGGAATGTACAGAAGCACAGTTTTGCTAGGGTTGAGCTTCAAGTGGTGAGTAGTCATCCATGAAGCAATATCTGCCAAGCATGCTGAGATACGCCTAGAATCCTGGGTGTCAGAATGAGGGAAGGAAAGAATTAGCTGGGTGTCATCAGCATAGCAATGATAAGAAACCATGAGACAAAATAATGTCACCAAGGGAATGAGTATATAAAGAGAAGAGAAGAGGGCCTAGGACTGAGCCTTGGGGGACTCCAGTGTAAAGTTTACATGGAATGGACGTAGATCCTCTCCATGTTCCCTGATAGGAACGGTCTTCAAGATATGACTGGAAACATTTCCAAGCAGAGCCAGTCATACCGAGGCTAGAAAGAACAGAGAGGAGGATGTTGTGGTTGACTGTGTCAAAGGCTGCAGAAAGATCTAGAACAGGGATGTCAAAGTCAAATACACAGAGGGCCAAAAAAACAAATTAGCTACAAGCCGAGGGCCGGACTGGTTCAATGTTTATTAAAACATATTGAAATTGCACATAGCCTATTGAATCAAGACCCAACACAGTGTATACTATTTAATGCTTAAATGAATAAAGCAATATTTTCTTATGGATCTGTCAGTAATTTCAAGTGAAAACATTTTTCAACAAGCAAACAGATAAAAACAAACTTCCTTCAAAGAATACATGTCCTGTACATTAAATTAATAAAGTAATAAAGGTTTGAAAAGTGCTGGAATTTAGGCTAAAGTACTTGAAAATGCTTGAAAATGTAACGACTTCGTTTCACAACAAATGTATTACGTTAACAAATACGAGCCTCTTGTAATTCCAGGACAAAACATGAGGGAACGTGAAGACGTTAAGATTCGGCGTTTTGAAAATAAACAACCATTAAATAATGTGAATAAAAAAGCGAATTATTTCGAATCATTTCAACTATATGTATAAATATCTAACTTAATTAAGTTTAACTGGTGCGCGCAGTTACAAAATTCGAGAGGTGCACGACCTTGCGAATCGACAGCGTGCAACGCCCTCGCGCACGGGAGGAGCCACTGCGATTGCGTCATTTTCGCCGCGCGGACCCTCGCCGCTTGTGTGCGCTGCAGTGACGTCGCGGGCTACCGTTGCATTGTGGGGAATGTAGTGTTTGTGCGTGCAAAACACCATCGGGCGGCTGTGGCCTGCGGGCCGGTTCTAATAGTAATTAAATATCATCCAGGGGGCCATAGATAATCAATTCGCGGGCCCGATCTGGCCCGCGGGCCTTGACTTTGACATATGTGATCTAGAAGAATTAAAACTGATGATAGCTTGTTAGCCTTGGCAGCATGGAGCTAAATAAAATCTTGTTTACCACAATTAACAAGCTGATTGACCACTCACTTCATGTCTTATTAGAATGTTCTACAGATAATTTGATGAGTTATTTGCCAGTAAACTCTTCCATTCAGATGAGCTCAACACCACTCGACCTTCTGGGTCATAGTTCACCAGAATTCATCTTCTATCATTTAACTAAATTATTTAAACAAGCTTTCAGCACGCTTTAGAATATTGTCAGTGTCAATTAAACAAGGAATTTACTCTCAGTGTGTCAAAACAGCAGTTACCAGGGCACTTTTAAAGAAGTGTTCTTTTACATTTTACCATGAAAACCTCTTAATTGATTACTAAGAGGATGAATAATTTAAATAGTAATTACGGTAACTAAAATGTGTCTTTTCAGTCAGGCTTTAGGGCTCATCACAGCACAGAAACCACACCTAACTGTCCTAAAATCCCGAATGATCATATGTAAACACCACTACTTACCTAGACTGGTTAACTGCTACCACACTGATATAGTAGACCAGGGGTAATCAATTAAATCTTTCCGCGGTCCATTTTTGGCAGATAGCTCAGACCTTAGGTCCGGGTCCGCGGTGGCGAACGAAAGTTGTTGTTGGGGGGGGTACGTAACACTCAAATGGGTGGTGAACGTAACACTTGTCTGAAAATAAATTCTCCGGTTTAAAATATAGTCTCCCGTTAAAATTTTTTTGGCATTTGGGTCCGTATCCAGTTAATCAGGAATGTGATTGGGTCCGGACAGGACGGCGTTCGGGTCCGGATCTAGACCGCGGTCCGCCATTTGGTGATACCTGTAGTAGACCATTTTTACTTCTAAACTATCCAAGAGACTGGGTTGACCTAACTGGTATTGCTTTGCAGGGGTTCTGGTTCTGACCAGTCAGGAGTATTATGTCATGGTGAAAGCTGCCTCACTCACTAGGCCATTTCTGTGGTGGCCCCCAGGGCTCAATTTTAGGTTCAACTCTCTCAGTGTACTTCCACTGGGCAAAATTATCAATACATATAATATTTTTTCCCACCAATTTGCAGACGTCACACAATTCTATATGCACCTAGTCTCTGAGCACCAGGGTTCCCCTGACATGATTTGTAACTGTCCAAAATATATCAAGTCCTAAATATGTCATAATTTCCTGCAACTCAATGATGACAAAACTGAATTTATCATCATGGGGGATGGTGGTGAGCACACTGATGCAGTAACGAATCCGGAGTCCCTGTCAGTTAAGATCCAGCACTATATCCACAACCTAGACTTCACATTGACTATGATATGGGCTTTAAACACAGAGTTAGCAACATCTCACAAACAGCATTCTGTCATCTTTGTAGGACAAGGTCAAAAGTGTCTTCAGAGAAACTGATGGTGAAAAACTGTGCATGTGTGTCTTCACATCTGGACTAATTTAACGCACTGCCTCTCGGGCCTCTCTAATTCAAGCTTTATTATTAATATTATTGTGATCATATAGTACATGTTTCCTAGTATGCTTATGCAGTTTGTGTTATTGTGTAGTGTTGTGTATTATTGTGATTTATAGTGTTTATAGTGTGTTTGTCTCTGTACCTTGCACACACAGCTTTAAGAAACTGTTGATGTCTTATACTCTCCCACCCCACCAGCTCTCTATGTGGGGCATGTCAGCTCTCATGAGGTTGCTTAGATACATACGGCACCTCCCAAAGCTTCATCGAGGGTTGAGTTGGGCACCAGTATGGTACTGTTTCCTACATAATCGGGACAATTCTGGTTTTTCACTGACCCCAGAACAGTTCAGACATGTGGAGTCCAACATTTGCTGCACTTGGAACAAAAGCTGCAAACATTAAATGTCCACAAACGTCTAAACCACCTCCGGGTTGTTTCCCATTGCAGTGATGTTTTTCTTCACTTTTATAGTTCACCGTGAGTCATACTGTGTCCTAAAACCCACCAACTACTTTCTGAGACCTTTATTAAAACTTGGATGTGGTTTGAACTGGGTTAAGAGATATTTGTAGACAAGAATTTATGAAGGCTATTTTCGTTGCTATCTCTGTGTTTGTTAGCAATATTAGCATTTACCAGCTTTTAGTGACATTTGCACTCTAGATGTCTCAGCCAGTCACCTGGCTCCTTTAAAAACCTGAGCAGTCTGTTTTTAAATATTTGCCCTCTGGTCTCCCAAATGCATGCTAAAGGCAACAGAAGCATGAGTGAACGTCACATTAACATCACACTTACTCTGATGGGGAGAAGACTGTTACCTTGTAGCAAGTACCTAGAACATTTACAGTACCTAAAGCTAATTGGTATAAAATTTATTAAATATATTGTTTACTTGGAAATTTTAATTAGAAACAACCTTAAGTTTAGGCACTCTTAAGGCACCAGCACTGTTTAAAATGTTTTAGCACTGGCATTCGAAAAACCCCAAATTGTACCCCACCCTAGTAATGGGAGGAACGTAGAAGATCGCCGCCCTGCTAGTGAGCATGTTTACATGTTAAGCACTGCTGAAGGGCTGTAGAAGAGACTGCACCTCTGTCCTGTTCTAAATCTTCAGTGTGTTATGGTTGCACCTTCACGCCATCCACCTCTCCTGCCCTCAGGCCTCATCCCAGCTCTCCTGCCCTCAGGCCTCACCCCACTTCTCCTGCCCTCAGGCCTCACCCCAGCTCTCCTGCCCTCAGGCCTCACCCCAGCTCTCCTGCCCTCAGGCCTCACCCCAACTCTCCTGCCCTCAGGCCTCACCCCAGCTCTCCTGCCCTCAGGCCTCACCCCAACTCTCCTGCCCTCAGACCTCACCCTAGCTCTCCTGCCCTCAGGCCTCACCCCACTTCTCCTGCCCTCAGGCCTCACCCCACTTCTCCTGCCCTCAGGCCTCACCCCAGCTCTCCTGCCCTCAGGCCTCACCCCACTTCTCCTGCCCTCAGGCCTCACCCCAACTCTCCTGCCCTCATGCCTCACCCCAACTCTCCTGCCCTCAGGCCTCACCCTAGCTCTCCTGCCCTGAGGCCTCACCCCAGCTCTCCTGCCCTCAGGCCTCACCCTAGCTCTCCTGCCCTCAGGCCTCACCCCAACTCTCCTGCCCTCAGGCCTCACCCCACTTCTCCTGCCCTCAGGCCTCACCCCAACTCTCCTGCCCTCATGCCTCACCCCAACTCTCCTGCCCTCAGGCCTCACCCCAACTCTCCTGCCCTCCCGTCGGCCCATCTGCCTGCTGCTTAGGTCTCCCAGTCTTTGCTCACTTGCTTACTATGTCTGCTTCCTCTCGCTAGTGCTGCAGTTCCCCACCTCTCTCTCACTCACCCACACTCTCTCTCTCTCTCTCTCTCACACACACACACACACACACACACACACACACACACACACACACTCTCTCTCTGCTCTTCCTCTGTTCTTTCATTCTCAGACAGGCTCCCTCTTGCTCCGCAGCGTTATGTAACCTGATTGATCTTTAGGGAGTGCTCTGGTGTGCTGACAGGATCTGAGAGGAGATCTGGAGGACAGACTCCATGACCCCTTTTCTCCCACTCTCACACTCCCCCACTCCCCTACGGATTCTTAATTGAATTCGAAAGGCTTTATGACTGTATCGAATATCGAATGACCCTGTTGCCAAAACACTGTGAAGTGTAGATGGCAGAAATATTGTACTTTTCTCCCAGACATATTACCATGTAAATTCATGCTAAGATGCACTTATTTGTGTAAGGGTGGTGTTTGTGTGTGTGTGTGTGTTGGGGATAAATTGAGCTCCGTAGATTGTTCCTTCTGATCAGTTTGTAGGACTTCAGAACTTTGTACTGAAGTTTCACTGTGTCTCTGTCAAGCAAATGGTTATGTTTCTGTAAAATTAAATATATTGAGGGCATCAATTTGCAGTACAAAAAGCCTGGTAACTGAGGAGAATCACTTTATAAACAAAAGAGCTGTGATTACGCTTCCATTCCAGGAAACTTTCTAACTTTTATTTCTGATCTCTGATTGAGGAGTAATAGGGCTGGATGAGACGGCTTGGAGACGGCTCAGTCTGTGGACAGTTCACGCTTCCTCTCTGTGTGAGACGGCTCGGTCAGTGGACAGTTCACACTTCCTCTCTGTGTGAGACAGCTCGGTCTGTGGACAGTTCACGCTTTCTCTCTGTGTGAGACAGCTCGGTCTGTGGACAGTTCACGCTTTCTCTCTGTGTGAGACAGCTCGGTCTGTGGACAGTTCAGGCTTCCTCTCTGTGTGAGACGGCTCTGTCTGTGGACAGTTCACGCTTCCTCTCTGTGTGAGACGGCTCTGTCTGTAGACAGTTCACACTTCCTCTCTGTGTGAGACGGCTCGGTCTGTGGACAGTTCACGCTTCCTCTCTGTGTGAGACGGCTCGGTCTGTTGCTGTTTTCTTCCTGGCTTTCTCCTTTTTAAAATTTGACCTATGTTTACTCTCTGACTTTTCCTCACTCTCCATCCTTCATTTGTTTATTTATTTTTTACCTTGGGGTAAGAACTTGGGTCCAACACATACACAGAGACACCTTTAGTGAATCAGAATTTGTAAATATTCGTATCTCGTATGTAACGGCTCCCAACAAGTGCAACACCATTCTGGGTTTAGACCATGCTGGAATTAAACAATGCCAGGATTCGACTATGCTGGGATTAGATCTTGTTGGGATTATAAGAGGGTGCCTCAACTAGCTCGACTAATTACTCCTTCAACATACCTTCTCCCAAACCTATTATTCCAGACCAACAGAGCATTGTGTCTGCATGATAATGACCTTAAAAAGACAGTGTGTGTGTGTGTGGTCTAAGTCGATTATATTGTCTCGACCCAATTTCGGTCTCACTGTAAAGTTTTTCTCTTCAAATCCAGGACAGTTGGAGGACATTTTGTAGTTGTTGGTAACATTGCGACCCCCAAACATCAGGCCAGCCTACATTCCACGCTGGGACAGCATGACTAATGCAGCCCTGGTTCTGCCTGGCTCACCGTTTCCGTGGCAGCAGGTATTTTTAGTGGACCTTCAACTAAAGCAAGCATTCTCCTGAGAGAGGCACGCATACACTCACGCCCTCACACACACTCCACCACGTGGATTTACACCTGTCCTTTGATTTAGGCCAGCCCAAATTTAGATTAGCCTTGTTAACGGTTGGAGATGGCTGATGGTGTGAAGTTGGGTCTACTGAGAGGTGCTTTCTCCACCTGACACCACAATAGGAGAATCAGCTTCCTGCTCCAACCTGAGCTGTGTAGCACAGCAACAGGCAGTGCAACCAACCGGAACAGTACAGTATGTAGCACAGCAACAGGCAGTGCACCCAACCTGAACAGTACAGTATGTAGCACAGCAACAAGCAGTGCAACCAACCTGAACAGTACAGTATGTAGCACAGCAACAGGCAGTGCACCCAACCTGAACAGTACAGTATGTAGCACAGCAACAAGCAGTGCAACCAACCGGAACAGTACAGTATGTAGCACAGCAACAAGCAGTGCAACCAACCGGAACAGTACAGTATGTAGCACAGCAACAAGCAGTGCACCCAACCTGAACAGTACAGTATGTAGCACAGCAACAAGCAGTGCAACCAACCGGAACAGTACAGTATGTAGCACAGCAACAGGCAGTGCAACCAACCGGAACAGTACAGTATGTAGCACAGCAACAGGCAGTGCACCCAACCTGAACAGTACAGTATGTAGCACAGCAACAAGCAGTGCAACCAACCTGAACAGTACAGTATGTAGCACAGCAACAGGCAGTGCAACCAACCTGAACAGTACAGTATGTAGCACAGCAACAGGCAGTGCACCCAACCTGAACAGTACAGTATGTAGCACAGCAACAGGCAGTGCACCCAACCTGAACAGTACAGTATGTAGCACAGCAACAGGCAGTGCACCCAACCTGAACAGTGTAGCAAAGCAACAGGCAGTGCACCCAAGCAGCCAGGTGGCTGGAGTCTTCATGTCCATTTCCCTGGCTACTGTGGGCCCTATGGCTACTTTGTCCTCCCTTCTTCCTGTTTTGTGATCCTGGTTTTAGCTTCACTGGGGCACGCCCCTAGATTGTCAAGGCATGGCACATCTCCTCATCCCTGGGAACCATGATGTCAAGTCTCGCTTTCTCTCTCACTCTCTCTCTCTCCACCACCCTCTACTGTATTGATAGCAAGATGACCCTGTGAGTTTCACAGATTTGTTCAAAAAGCAAATATTAAATAAATGAATGAGCTATTAAAGAGCCAATTAGGCCTGATCGAGACTGACTGAAGAAGACACATTTCGTAGAGGTAGCATATAACACTCTCTTCTCTTCTCTTCTCTTCTCTTCTCTTCTCTTCTGTCCTCTCCTCTTTTTCCTGTGCACACTCTTGTCTTTCTTTGTCCCTCTCTGATTAATGAGACAGTGTTACAGTGTAAGGTGATCTTTGTGTGCTCTGTCTGGTACAGGCCTAAACCAACAGTGTTGTTGATATTTACAGAGTGCACATGTGTACAAAGGGGCAAACAGACATGTGTAATCTATAATACCATATCGGTGGCAAATGTAAAGAGCAAGGTGTGTGTGTGTGTGTGTGTGTAACAGCTGAGAAATTTGCTGGTAGACCAGAAACATAAAGCACAGCTAGGTGTGAGACCAGAGAGAGAGAGTGTTTGTCAGTAAAAAAATGCATTAGGGAGAGGAGTGTGGTAGCAGTGTGGTAGTTTTGCAGTCTGGAGGATATGAGTGGTAAGATGGGCTACCCCAGCTGTCTCTCTCTCTCTCTCTCTCTCTCTCTCTCTCTCTCTCTCTCTCTCTCTCTCTCTGATTGGTATTTCCACAACCACCGAGTTGCATAAGTGTGTGTTGAGAGCCCACACCTACACTGGTGTGTATAACGGAAATGGTGTGATTCTGGCTGCTCGCTGAGGGTGTGCAGCAGAACTGTAGTAGCTAATTCTCTGGACAGGGAGTGCGGTCCACAAATAGATCCTGCCTGATAGGAGCTTTAAAGCAAAAATTTTGTGTGGGCGTTCGCCTGGGCCTCACCAGAGAGGTGGATGTGCTACCCAGCAAGATAAGGACCGTTAAGAACAAGCAAGCAATGTCATTTTTCTTTAGTCCCACCAGGATCTACACCTACACCCTCACGCCAGGATCTACACCTACACCCCCACGCCAGGACCTACACCTACACCCTCATGCCAGTATCTACACCCACACCCTCATGCCAGTATCTACACCTACACCCTCACACCAGTATCTACACCTACACTCTCACACCAGGATCTACACCTACACCCTCACGCCAGGATCTACACCTACACTCTCTTGCCAGGATCTACACCTACACTCTCTAGCCAGGATCTACACCTACACCCTCACGCCAGGATCTACACCTACCCTCTCACGCCAGGATCTACACCTACCCTCTCACGCCAGGATCTACACCTACACCCTCAAGCCAGGATCTACACCTACACTCTCACGCCAGGATCTACACCTACACCCTCACGCCAGTATCTACACCTACACCCTCACACCAGGAACTACACCTACCCTCTCATGCCAGGATCTACACCTACACCCTCAAGCCAGGTTCTACACCTACACCCTCATGCCAGGATCTACACCTACACCCTCACGCCAGGATCTACACCTACACCCTCACACCAGGATCTACACCTACACTCTCTTGCCAGGATCTACACCTACACTCTCACGCCAGGATCTACACCTACCCCCTCAAGCCAGGTTCTACACCTACACCCTCAAGCCGCCAGGATCTACACCTACACCCTCAAGCCGCCAGGATCTACACCTACACCCTCACGCCAGAATCTACACCCACACCCTCACGCCAGGATCTACACCTACACTCGCTCCCATTCCAGTGATGTTGCTAGTAAAACATGTCCACGTCCTGTGAGTGTCCAGGGAACAATACACTTGTGTTACACTCATGTCCTAGTCTGAAAATTCACAGCCTACATAGATAATAATAATACCAAAAAAGTAAAAACTGTTCCAGTAATTTACCACGTCTCTGTGGTGGTATTTCTGGAACCACACCCCCGGTAAGGTAACTCCTACCTACTACTGGACAAACTGAGTTTGTCTTCTTACTGATAACAGCCAACAGAAATGAACCTTCTGCCATTTAAACTTATCGTATGTTTGGTTTGATGTAGAGCCATCCTGGTGTGTGTGCTCTTGCCTGTGTGTGTGTGTCCTGGTGTGTTTGTGTGTGTGTCCTTCCCTGTGTGTGTGTCCTTGCCTATGTGTGTATATCCTGGTATGTGTGTGTGTGTGTGTGTGTGTGTGTGTGTGTGTGTGTGTGTGTGTGTGTGTGTGTGTTTGTTTCCTGGTGTGTGTGTGCTTGCCTGTTCTCCAGCTCCGTGTCCCCTGCTTGGCCCATACCTTCACACCACAACACACCACCCTTACAGAGGGTCAGGGTTAGAGGTTTTTGACTTGCATGACGACTGTTACAGTCGGGAGAGGACAACTGACCTCATGAAGAGGAGAAGCATTTCAGAGTGCAGGATTAAAGAACCATGAAGTATGATGGTGTTATGACAGCAGCTGTGAGAGACACCATGTGTGAGGAGCCTGGGTTGCCTCCCCAGGGCTCATGAGTGTGAGCTGTGCCAGCCAGAGCTGGAGGGGGGAGGAGTCTCACGTCATACCCAGGCCACGAGACCCAGGACACGGCTGAACCTTCCTGATCAACTGGGGTCCTGGTACTGCTCCCCCAGTACAGCTGACATATGATTGCTCGTGTCATTCTCAAAGCTGCCTTTGTTGTCTGGTTAAGACTTCGACCCACATTAGCACTCAGTGGTCTGGAGTCTTACCAGTCTGATACAGACCTTGATCTTAACGACGTTGCTCAGTAATGGGACTCTATCACTCAATCTGTTTTGTTTTTTTTATCTTCCATGTAGTGCTGCTGCAGTGTGCTGCTTTAATTTAGAGCAGCTCCCTCCCTCCCTCCCTCCCTCCCTCCCTACTCCCCTCCCCATCTCTCTCCCGCTCTCCTCCTCCCTCTCCCTTTCTCTCCTCCCACTCCTATCTCAGTCTCCTCTCTCCATCTCTTTTCTCTTCTCCCTCTGTGTCTCTGTCTCTCTTGAGAACCATTCACTCTGGTCACCATTCTGAGTGCAGACAAAATCTTAATTATGACATACAGCTGTTAATTAACATACCTGAGATTAATTAACATAGGTCGGATTAATTAATGTAGGCGAGGTTATTTAATAAATACAGCTTTTGCTATATGGAGCGTATGGACACTTGGAAGTGTTGGATTGTAGTAGCCAAAATGCTTTCTCGACTTTCTCTTGGGCAGTAATGACTCATTGGACCCTTCTAGCCTGTAACCACTGTGCCTAAGCAGCATGCAAATCATTGATCCAAGCAGAGAGAAGATGGCTTAAAGCTGAAGTTCTGTACAGTAACCACTTCTGAAAACTGACTGCACAAACATACTGAACCCTTGTGATATGATGTGATTGGGCGGCCACGTCCAATATGGCTTTATTGGCAGGACTATATAAGATGCAATATTGTCAAAGCACTGAAAATGTTTTTAATTTAGCTTTACACATACTAGTAATACTAGTACTGCTACTACAACTGCTACTAATAATAAAGCACTATCATCAACAACAACAACAATAATATTAACAAATGTGTATGTGTGTGTGCGTGTGTGTGTGTGCGCGTGTGTATGTGTATTCATGTGTGCGTGTGTGCATGCAGGGTTGAGTTGTGGGAGGTAGGAATGAGGAGATGGGAGATTCTCACTCACTGTGTCTCAAGTGATGACATGCTGCTTCATATTTTGCAATGATGGTTGACTCTTGCTCCATGAATGATTTTTAATTTCTCATTTCGGCTCAAATTATTGATTATTATGGAGTGTGTTTGTATTTTTGTGTGAAATTTTTCACAGTGAAGGAGAAAGTGCCTCTCTGTGTCTATCCTGTTCTACAGCAGGTCTTTCTGTGTCTGTTCTGTTCTACAGCAGGTCTTTCTGTGTCTGTCCTTTTCTATAGCTAGACTGTGGGCCCTATGCCAATTTACTTTGCGTTTTAGTTTCATAAGGCAAGGCAAGTGTATTTATATAGCACCTTTCATACACACTGGCAATTCAAAGTGCTTTACATATAGTCCTAATGTACCAAATTCTTCTTTTTACTTTGTTTTGTAATCTGATGTAGTTTTAAATTTGGTGGTAAAGCAGTTCTGGTGGGAGGATTGTGCGTGTCAGTAGTTGTTATTGGGTCAGTGAACCTCACAACCAGCTGACTAGGAGGATGTTTGTTAGTGTTCAACTCTTGGGTCTGTAGTGATTCTCTGGGACTGGTCTGTAAATGCAGTGATTCTCTGGGACTGGTCTTTAGGTCCATCCAGAAATGTCATCACAACAAATGCTTTCTGCAGTGTTAGTGTTCATGTATGGACTCAACAAACATGCAAGTCCGAGCAGCTAGTGGAAGATCATTCCACCATCTCGGAGAGTCAAGACAGAGAATAGTCTTGAGGTTTGTCTTCCATGAGACCTTAAGCATGGCGTTTCAAGTTGACCCATATTTGAGATTCGGCATGCTCGTGGTACGGATGGGGCTTTGACCATGGTTATTATCTATGCACACTCGGGCTCTGACCACAGTGATTGGGGCACGCATATGATTTCCAGATCCTAAACTTAATCAATCAGAGAGGAAATAAATGTTTTCCCTACTCAGGGTGATGCATCCTGGGATAATGAGCTTTATTCTTCTTCTACGTCTTCAAAGCACTTTGAAGTAACAAACAGTTTTTGTTCGAAGCATTTCACCTTGCCTAGATGCTTCTGCTTTGACGAGTCTGAAAGAGGATTTTCTCCTACTTGGTTAGGACATTTTCAGGATGAAACCTAATCTCACAGTGTCACGCTCTCTATCACACACACATACACACAGACAGAAATGCACACCATACATTTTTTTTAGAGTCAGACTGAAGGATGCCTTTTAGAATAATAATTAGAAAGGTCAGCTGAGGATTAGTCTCAGGAGTTGTGTCACTTTTTATATCTTAATCAATGTGTGATGATACTAATAATATATGGTGTGTATGGTAATGTGTCTGTAGTGTAGATCTGATTCTGAGAACCTTGGTCTCTTGTAACTGCGGTTGTAGCTGCCACACTAACACTCACTGACTTCCTCTTTTGTTTCTTGTATTGGTTTATTTACCTACCTATGTGGATGATGACATAGGGACCAGTATTTTGACTACCAGTTGGGCAGTTCCTGGGCATTAACACCAGGTTTTTAAATTACTGGCATGATGACTGCAAGTTTAAGTGATTTGGGGATGTAACTGAGGCTCTGAGAATAGTTCATTATAGTAAGAAAAGGTTCTACATTACTGTGTAGTAATTCTTTGAGTAGATGAGTTGGTACGGCATCTAGTATGCATGTGGAGGGTTTGGCAGATTTTACTAATGAAATAAGCTCCTCACGACCATCCAGCTCCATGTTCATAGTGTCTGCAGGCTTGGAAGGAGAGATGCCGCTGGTAGGAGAGATGCCGCTGGTAGGAGAGATGCTGCTGGTAGGAGAGATGCTGCTGGTAGGAGAGATGCCGCTGGTAGGAGAGATGCCGCTGGTAGGAGAGATGCTGCTGGTAGGAGAGATGCTGCTGGTAGGAGAGATGCCGCTGGTAGGAGAGATGCCGCTGGTAGGAGAGATGCCGCTGGTAGGAGAGATGCCGCTGGTAGGAGAGATGCCGCTGGTAGGAGAGATGCCGCTGGTAGGAGAGATGCCGCTGGTAGGAGAGATGCCGCTGGTAGGAGAGATGCCGCTGGTAGGAGAGATGCCGCTGGTAGGAGAGATGCCGCTGGTAGGAGAGATGCTGCTGGTAGAAGCTCCAGGCAGCAGGCTGCTGCCACTATAGCCAAACTATAAGCTGTTGGTCCTCTCTCCCACTGTCAGGTCTCTGCCACTGTCAGGTCTTTGCCACTGTCAGGTCTCTCCCACTGTCAGGTCTCTGCCACTGTCAGGTCTCTGCCACTGTCAGGTCTTTGCCACTGTCAGGTCTTTGCCACTGTCAGGTCTTTGCCACTGTCAGGTCTCTCCCACTGTCAGGTGCCATTCTTCTGCCTCTGCTAACTGTTGTTCCTTGATTTTAATATGGATGGATGGTACCTGAACATTAATCTGCATATTATAGTTTAGCATGTTTTTATGTTTTGGGCATATGCTTATGTTTGAATGTGTTGGAAGGGGTGTTCTGTCTTGATTGGGTGTTTCTCCTATCCTTTCATGGGTGACGAACTTCTGTGTCTCCCTGTTCTCAGTCACGTTCCTGTTGCGGTGTGTTAGACTGCTGGCAGAGCAGTTGGTCTGTGCACCACCGCACCATCTCTGAGACGGGCGTCTGCCTGCAGCTCACTTCACTTCTGAAACCCTCTCAAGATGGTATCTGGTTCAGTGATTGGCTGGTTGTCGCCCATGATTAATTTATCTAGTGGAGTCGATTTATCTTTCTTACTTATTTAGTTTGGGTTATCTGCATGGTGTGAAACCTCGTATTCAATTGGTGGCTTGAGACCACACATAATGGATGTCGAATGGTGCAGTCAGATGAGTTTATGTTGATGCTGCTTCATAGATTAAGCCTGATGTGTACTTGTTGGTATGCTAATTAAAAGTGTGAGCGATGCAATTAAATTAACGGTGGAGGGTGAGGGGTGGGGGATGAGATCATGGATCATGGACTCCAAATGAAAATTGTGCAGATATGTTCTTGGCACTGTCTCACTAATATTGGATCAGAGTTTATCAGGTTATCTCACAATACTGCAGCTGTTGCACAGAGACACATAGGCAGGTCCATATTTGCCTTGGAGAATGGTTGGAGCAGGACATGCCTGTTTAGCACTGTGCCATACAGGATATTGTGCACCCTTACCCATACTCATGTACCCCCCAACTCCCCTACCCATACCCCTTTACCCCTACCCGTACCCCTGTACCCCGTTCCCATTCTCATGTACCCCCCCAACTCCCCTACCCATACCCCTTTACCCCTACCCATACTCCTGTACCCCTGTACCCATACTCATTTACTCCCAACTCCCCTACCTGTACCCCTTTACCCCTACCCGTACTCCTGTACCCCCGTACCCGTACTCATGTACCCCCCAACTCCCCTACCTGTACCCCTTTACCCCACCAGTACTCCTGTACCCCCCTACTCGTACACATGTACACCCCTACTCCCCTACCTGTACCCCTTTACCCCACCAGTACTCCTATACCCTGTATCCGTACTCATGTACACCCCTACTCCCCTACCTGTACCCCTGTACCCCCTACCCGTACCCCTTTATCTCTACCCGTACTCCTGTACTCCTGTAGGACAGTCATGGCCTGGTGGTTAGGGAACTGGTCTTGTGACCGGAGGGTCGTGGGTTCGATTCCCAGACCTGAGGCCATGACTGAGGTGCCCCTGATCAAGGCCCGTAACCCTCAATTGCTCATTTGTATAAAAAATTAGATAAAAATGTAAGTCGCTCTGGATAAGGGCGTCTGCCAAATGCCATAAATGTAAATGTAAATGTACCCCCTTACTCATACTCCTGTACCCTCTACCCATAAACCTGTACCACTGTACCCATACTCCTGTCTCCCCCTACCATACTCCTGTACTGCCGTACCCGTACTCCTGTACCCTGGTACCCGTACTCTTGCCTGGTAACAGGATTGATGGTTCAGTGGAACACCGCACTACCGCTGTAGTTCGCTACAGGCTGTTGCTATATGAATGAATGAATGTTTTTTATATAGCGCCTTTCAGGATACACAAGGCGCTTTACAATTGTTAACACAGGACCAAGTCTCAGACAACCAATCACACACCGGCAAGAAGCGGCAGCCAATTGCGCACAGCGTACTCTCTACCGGAAGCCACAGCCCCCTGGGGGACTGAATGGGGTGCAGGGAGGGGGGAGAGGACAGACCCTAGTGGCAGAGCACCATCCACCACTGGGCATACAAGCACACACACATTCATACACAGACACTCAGACAACTGCTTTTATTGAACATGAAGAGACACAGACACATACTCATGATGAGAATTTATCAGGGAATGCCAATTTACCTAATCTCCATGTTTTTTGGACTGTGGGAGGAAACCGGAGACCCCGGAGAAAACCCACGCAGACATGGGGAGAACATGGAAACTCCACTCAGATAGGGACTTGAACCCAAGGAGAGGTCATAAAGGCTGTTGCTGCAGGAGAGTTTAGGTGTAGGTGAGGTCATGAAGGCTGTTGCTGTAGGTGAGGTCATAAAGGCTGTTGCTATAGATGAGGTTAGGTGTAGGTGAGGTCATAAAGGCTGTTGCTCTAGGTGAGGTTAGGTGTAGGTGAGGTCATAAAGGCTGTTGCTATAGATGAGGTTAGGTGTAGGTGAGGTCATAAAGGCTGTTGCTGTAGGTTAGGTGTAGGTGAGGTCATAAAGGCTGTTGCTGTAGGTGATGTAGTGTAATCTCATGACTCATTTGGGCCATAATGTGGCCAGCTGTCAGGACAAACATTGCCCAACAGCGGTCACACAGTGCTTGAGAAGAGAGAGGTGGTGCTCCACTTTTAGAGGAGCAGAACCAAAAGCTTCAACACACCAGCAGGAAGTATTTCAAAATTCACATCCATAGTAGAATGAGAGCATAATGGGGAGCAAGGTTAGTGAAAGTGATCTCTCTCTCTCTCTCTCTCTCTCTCTCTCTCTCTCTCTCTCTCTCTCTCTCTCTCTCTCTCTCTCTCTCTCTCTCTCTCTCTCTCTCTCTCTCCCCCTGTCTTCTCCTGTATAGTGTGGAGGTGAGGTGTTGAACCTGACTATGTGTTTATTTTTGTGTGCGTGCGTGTGTGTGTCTGAATGGCATCAAGGTTATCAAACTACACCAAGCTTTTCACTCTGTAAAATACATAAAGGTACCAGGATTACATAAATATGAATGTGAAAAATGTTAATACAGTGAATACATGTTAATACAGTAATATTGTTCTTAATGTTTTTGCTACAGAGATTCTTGCTTCTAGAGATTAGACTGCATTTTTTGTTTTTACTTGGGGCAAAACAATTCTAACCTCATAAAGTCCAGAACCATGGTGTCAGGGGAGGTATTATTCCTACTTATTATATAGGTTATTATTCAAGTTTGTTTATTGGTATATATATATATATATATATAGTGACGATGGGTGCGGCATCAAGGACGAGACACAAATCCTTTGTGGCAGCAAACATCACTTTAATAAGAAGACGTATATAGCGCTTCTAGCTCAACATGTAACGAGACACATAAACTTGGACAACGACGAGCACAGGACACTGCGCGAGCGCACATTAAATAGACAAACCACATTAGCCCCACGTGATTACGAGACGAGCCACAGGTGAGACGGATTATCACACGACATAACCACAACCACGAAGATCCACAGACGCAGACGATGCACGTGGACAACGTAAACACACGCCCAAAGGGAGGGGCCGGGGTCCTCAACGTGACAGATGCCCCCTCCAAGGGCACTACCCGTCCCGGGGTGCCAACAGGACCGAGTGCCCCGAACCCACGTTGATGGGCGGATCCTACACGGATCCGACGGAGGCGTCGCATACAGATGGAGGGTAGTCCTCCTCCTCCGCCTCACCGTCCTCCACGGTGAGAGAGGGGCACACGGGCGGAGGGAGGTAGTCCTCTTCTTCTGAGTCTTCCTCCGAGTCTTCCTCCGAGTCCCCCTCCCCAAACTCGCCCTCTGGGGTTGACACGGTGGTGCCGATCATGCAGGCCCCCACTCTCAGAGGCGAGAGGGCGCGGGAAGGAGAAGGGTGTCGATCCCGCCACATCCGCACGGCGACCTCGCGATAGAAGTCTGCCCTCTCCAGGGTCTCAGCCTCCCGCGCCCGAAGCAGCATGAACCCACACATAGGGTCCCATTCCATCTCCTCGAGGGACCCCGTGGCGTTGTGGTGCTGGGCAGGGGAAGAGGCACGGTGGCGCCGCTTGCTGGCGTGCTTTTGCCTTTTTCGGTTGGGTAGCGTAGCCTGGCATTGTTGGTGTCTCAGATGGCTCGTCGTTCTGTGACGATGGGTACGGCGTCAAGGACGAGACACAAATCCTTTGTGGCAGCAAACGTCACTTTAATAAGAAGACGTATATAGCGCTTCTAGCGCATGTGTAACACTCAACATGTAACGAGACACGTAAACTTGGACAACGACGAGCACAGGACACTGCGCGAGCGCACAGTAAATAGACAAACCACATTAGCCCCACGTGATTACGAGACGAGCCACAGGTGAGACGGATTATCACACGGCATAACCACAACCACGAAGATCCACAGACGCAGACGATGCACGTGGACAACGTAAACACACGCCCAAAGGGAGGGGCCGGGGTCCTCAACGTGACATATATATTAGGGGTGGGACCCGATTAAAAAAATTAATTAATTGAATTAATTACAAGCTTTAAGCTTTTAAAGCTTTTTTTAGCTTTAAGCTTTTTTTTATTACAAGCTTTGTTTAGCTTTTAAGTTTGAATGATGAATGAATCAATGAACATAATCATAAACTTCAACATCTTGTTTATTTTTCCACCAGTCTACTACACAGACCAATAGATGAGTGCAGAAAACAGAGCAAACAGTTTTCAGAACACTGTAAATTCTGACCAAATTTTTTTAATTTTGGGAGCTTTGCTCAGGATATTGGAAGAATAAGAAGAACTGAAGCAAATCAGAAGATGTTTTTAAATACCATTTTAGATGGTACACTTTCTTTAATTTCCCAGGCCTCTTCCACAGGCATCTCCATAGTGCCTAGAAGTGGTCTTCTGCATGCTCAAAGCAAATGACTGGATCTTTCATTCATCATTTATAATATGAGCTGTCACACCAAGATAATTCTTGTTGCTAACAGAGGTCCAGTGATCCCCAGTCAGAGACACATTTGTGGCGCTCTTCACAAGAACATCATAAAATCATACAGCTGCTGGATTTTCTTCGACCAGGGCTCTGTTCAAAATAGCATACTACATACTGGATACTGCATACTGGACTCAGTATATACTGGATACTGCATACTGGTCCTCGTAGTAGTATGCAGTACAGTTTCCAGTATGCGACAAAAGCAAAGCATACTACGGGGTCACGTGAACGTAGCATTGCATGATGGGATGCAGTACACCACGAAGATAGCTTTGTTCGCGTACTGGAATATTTTGCGGAAGTAGTAGGTCATCCGGGTATGTTTCGCGTACTGGAAAATTTCATTTTGGTCACATACTGCATACGGCATACTGATTTGGGGCACGATCAGTACGCCAGTAGTATGTAGTAGGCTATTTCGGATTTCTGGATGGCAGTTCATAACTTGCATTTAGCTGACGCAGTTTGCAGCGCTTCTTGTAAAGCCTGGATATACTTTCGCGAGTGACCGTAGCACGGAGGCGTTTAAACGTCTTACTTTAAGACGTCTTACTTAAGCCTTCGACCACAGAGAGCGGTCTACAGTCCACATCAATCCATCTCGCCAGTGAATTGGTCAATTTGTCTGACGTGGACTTTGACATTTTGTTTCTTAATTTGAACCCCGACATGTGGTCGAGTGTTGACTGGCGACACTGTTTGCTCTTTCATCTATCATTACTGACCTGCGCGTTAGCCCCAACATGTTTTGCGTTGAGGTGGTAACGAAGGGTGAAAGTGCTCCTGTGATAAGTGAACTCCTTCCTACATAAAGTGCAAATAACACTATTTTTGTTTGTACTTCCATTTGGAAGTTTCTTATATTTAAATTTCCCATCCACCAGCGTAGCCTCTTCAGTCATCTCCATCATGCTCATCTGATTGTGCGTCCATATAATCTGTATGTCTGGAACTCGTGCACTGAGAAACATTCCACGGTGCAAAAGTGTCTCATGCATTAAAATGCGTTAATTCTTTTTAGTTTGTTAATTTCCCTGTAATTAATTAATCGAAATTAACGCGTTAAAGCCCCACTACTAATATATATATATATATAGATATCCAACACACCATTACACCACCATCGGCCTGAGCTGTTGATACCAGGCAGGACGGATCCACACGTCAGGCTTTGTGAGCCCATACTCAGGTGCCTCTGACCTCTAACAAAGCAAAGGGTAACAGCATGACAGCAGACCCACCAAAGCTGGACGCTGGAGGAGAACATGAGAGGAGGAGGCATCACACAACACCAATGCCCAGTGGTTATAGAACCTGAGAAGAGACCACAGCAACCTCCCTGATCAGGATCCAGTGTCCTGACATGATCAGTAGAGGCTTGGATCTGAACACATGATCAGTAGAGGCTTGGATCTGAACACATGATCAGTAGAGGCTTGGATCTGAACACATGATCAGTAGAGGCTTGGATCTGAACACATGATCAGTAGAGGCTGGGATCTGAACACATGATCAGTGGAGCCTGGGATCTGAACACATGATCAGTGGAGGATGGGATCTGAACACATGATCAGTAGAGGATGGGATGTGAACACATGATCAGTGGAGGATGGGATGTGAACACATGATCAGTAGAGGATGGGATGTGAACACATGATCAGTAGAGGATGGGATGTGAACACATGATCAGTAGAGGATGGGATGTGAACACATGATCAGTAGAGGCTGGGATCTGAACACATGATCAGTGGAGGATGGGATGTGAACACATGATCAGTAGACATTGGGATCTACCACACCAGGCAGGACTCCAGACACTATGTGTAAAGATGTGTAAAGATCCCTGAGACAATCCAGCACATAACAAAATGGTGATTAGTAGTAATGGACAAAGAGCAGAGGAGGCCTGTTCTAGATATTTCAATCCCATGTGATGACAACATCAGGAACAAGGAACATGGAATGTGGTTCCCATGGTAATCAGAGCACTAGGGACTGTGACCGCCAAACTGGGAGAATGGCTCCAGCATATGTATATGGTTTACATACTGGTAAATCTGTAACATAAAAGTTATCATTGCAGCATTGTCAGTGTGTATTGCAGTCGTTTGTGTGTGTGTGTGTGTGTGTGTGTGTGTGTGTGTGTGTGTGTGTGTGTGTGTGTGTGTGTGTGTGTGTGAGTGTGCATGCACTCTCCTGTGATGGAGGGAGGCAGTGTTCATGCCATCTGTGCAGCTGAGCTCCTGCTGATGGTACACAACATAACACACGCTCTGCTTCTCTCTATCTGCCTCTATCTCACCCTCTAACTCCTCTCTCTCTCTCTTTCTCACTCTCTCTCTCACACACACACACACACACACACACACACACACACACTGTCTCTCTCCCTCTATCACTTGCTGTCCCTCTCTCTGTCTCCTTTCAGTACTGTAAATGTGCTTTTGTATAAAGCAAATCTCAAGTTAACCTTGGCTTTTAAATGGACAGTGCACCACATTCACAAAATAATATTCTACAAATATTGACCAACAGTCCTCCCAGCTTTAATTTAAAATCCAACCCCTGTCTTGGTATAGGTTTGTGCTTCTGTATGTGTCCGTGTCCGTGTGTGTGAGTGGTAAAGAGCTGCACTGCAGGCTGTTCTTTTGTTCTTGTGGTGAAGACCTGTCTAGTTCAAATCTTCTTCCTTTAATATGTAAATGATCAGTTGTGAGTTACATTTCCCACTAGCTGGGAGTCACCTGGGAATGCACTCATTCCTTTAGCTCCCCCCTCTCCCTTTCCCTCTCTCTCTCCCTCTCTCCCTTACTCTCTCTTTCTCTCTCTCTCCCTCTCCCCCTTCCCCCCCTCTCTCTCTTTCTCTTTCTCTGGAGTGAATGTTCCATTTGGCCATGCTAATATAATCAAGTCTGTGGCAGAAAGATGTGGTCACATGACCCGCTCACTCTGTGGCTCCACTCTGAACTGCAGTGTTTATGGGCTGCAGGGATGTTTGACAGGTTCATTAATGCGCACTTGTGCTAGCTGCTGTCTCTCTCTGCTACTTGCCACAGCCGCTAGCCCTGGGAGGGGAGGACCAGCACGCTACAGCCTCCCAGGAGCACTGCCCCCTCCTGCCTTTGGTCTTGTTTGGACAGATGCACCAATTTTGCCCTTACTGCTGGACAACTGCTGTGCTCTTGAAAAACTCCCACCACAGTTCTGAGATCAGCAGATATGATGTCATTTGCAATTTGAATTGTCAGTTGGTGCATTGAGAACTGAATTGACTGGGGTATTTTACCTACTGAAAATCTTACTACATTCAGGCAAAGGTAGTGAGTTGCTAATATACTGTACAATTGAGATATCTGAGATCTTATATACATCCCAAAGGTGCTCTACTGGATTGAGATCTGGTCACTGTGGAGGTCATTTGAGTACAATGAACTCATTGTTGTGTTCAAGAAACCAATTGATTCGTGTTTTATGACATGGTGCGTAAAGTAGCCATCTGAAGATGGTACACGGTGGTCATAAAGGGATGGACATGGTCAGCAACAATACTCAGGTAGGCTGAGGCATTGACACCTTGCTCAGTTGGTACTAATGGGCACAAAGTGTACCAGGAAAATATCCCCCACACCATTGCACTACCACCATCAGCCTGAACCGTTGATACAAGGCAGGATGGGTCCATGCTTTCATGCTTTTGACCCCAAATTCTGACCCTACTATCCGAATGTCACAACAGAAATCGAGACTCATCAGACCAGGCAACGGTATATATATTTACATTAGAGGTGTGCCAAAAAATCGATTTTACTACGAATTTACTACGATTCAGAATCGATTTTAAATGTCCCAAAATCGATTCTAAGTCGTGGTGAAGTCTCGCGTTACGTAATTACAAAATTACGCGATACTTTACGCAGCATGTTCTGGGACACACTCATGCGCGGAAAAGGTTCAAAACATATGGAGGAAAGAGATATTTAACCTGTCCGGTCTTCATTTAAGGCAAAAATATGGGTTCATTTTGGTTTTTACTGAATGCTGGGGAAGACGGAACTGGACACAATGTAGCTCGTGTGCAAGGCTTGTGTAACGCGGTGAGCACGGGAGCGTTAATATAGAGAAGGGTGAGAAATAATATAGAGAAGGATGGAACCAAGTGCCGGCTCGCAAGAGCAAGACGTTTGACACTCGTCAAATGTATTAGCGAAAGGGAAACGCGCACAGCGACCCAGAACGAACCAACAAAACACGGAAGACTCAACGCGCAAGAGAATAGAAACCAAAACCGTGAGGGCACGGAGTAAATAGAAACAAAAAACCAATGCGGAAAATACAACGCGTGAAAAATAACACTCAACCGTAGTGAGACGGGAGGAAGAAACAAAACAACACTAACTAAAAACGGCGCGGATAAATGCAACACGAAAACGAAACCAAGGACACCAGCAGAAGTAACTGGCAAAAAACGCCGCAGCAAAATAAAACCCTTCCCAAAAATAAAGGCAAAACGGATAGGAAGACATACAGGATTGGGAAAACTTGAGATGGGTCAGGAAGCGACGCACGAGATACTCGAATAAGTAAAGAGAAAGCATAACAGAGAGAGGTGGCGAGACACCATTACACGATAAGCAATCACAGGGAAAGCAGAGACTGGCTGAGAACGTACGGTTACGTCGGTTTGCCTGCTTTATACCTCCGGACACGGACGAATTTCGTCCGTCCGTACCAAACGTAGCTTCCGTAGGGGGCCACTATACCTCTTTCCGGTTCCAACGTTGTTATGATTTTTTAAAATACATCCTCTAGAGGGCAGTATAGTCAAATTTCCGGCACCGGCGCACCAGCAATCTCCTCCCAGCTGTTTTTGCATCGCTGTGCACCGTAGCAGAATGTAGCCTCTAACCAACTCGCAAAGTTTCTCTTCTAACTCGAGCATCATTTTTTAAAGTCCAGTACTCTTCTTCATTTATTTTCCCGAATTGGTGTACGTCCGATGCTTCTGACTCTCTACTGCCCCCTGATTTCCCGTTTATATTGCTCCGTTGCTACGGATTCGTAAGCGCTCTGGCAACAGACCCACTGACGGATGAAACGACCTCCGGAACCGGACGAAAGGGTCCGTATCCGTAATTACCGTAGGGTGTGAATGGGCCTTTAGTCTGCGACTGACTCTGGTGCCCCTGGCGACGGCTGGGGGAACTGCATCCGAGCCAGCCCTGACAGCTCGCAAAATGAACCTCAAGAATTTTGGTAACAACAAAAACCATTTTATTTTACCAAAACACATAATTTTTGTTAATTAAATGTGAAAGACACTTAATTTTCTGTATTTGTCGTTCTGTCTTGCAAAGCAGACTGTAGTAAATCATGCAGATTTTATAGACTGAAGCAGACATTTTTATAAATCAAATCGTTTTTTGAATCGAAAATCGTTTTGAATCGAAAATCGATTTTTGAACTGAATTGTGGCCCCCAAATTCGGAATCGAATCGAATCGTGAGATAGTAAACGATTCCCACCCCTAATATACATGTATAGTCTACTCTTGTCTTGGGTGGGGTATGGTGTGGGTGTGTGTGTGTGTGGGGGGAGCATTCTTGACACAGAATATTTTATCTTCTACCAGGGAAAATCATTCTGACGAATTTGGACTTAAACACACACACACACTCTAACACACTATCTCTGTGTAATACACACTGTCTCTGTGTAATACACACTGTCTCTGTGTAATACACACTATCTCTATGTAACACACACTCTATCTTTATGTAACATGATCTCTCTCTATTATTCCTTTTTGTTTCTTTTTCTCTCTGTCTCTCTCTTGCTCTCTGTCTCATGCATTATGTAACTCGACCGACTGCAGCCAGAGTTCAGGGCTGCACCATCGTTTGTCTTAGAGTGTACACCCACTCAGAAAACCTCCCACTCCTCCTGACTCAGAGCAACACACGCACACACACACACACACCCAGATACATGACTTACGCTACACTATAAAATGTAATGCTGTAACACTGCTGAATCCTCACCAGCTACCTTGAACAGCTTGATAATGCAGGGTGAAGTCTCTGGGCCTTCTCCAGACCTTCTCCAGACCTTCTGATCTTCTCCAGATATTGCTCTTTAGAGTACATCCACTCTTTTACCACACTGGTAGGCAGTGAAGGAATGAATGAATGTACAAAAGGCACCTGTGGATGCCCATTATACTACAAATACATTTTAAGAAGTGATTAAATCCTCTACACTGTGTTGACATGATGGGTGTTTTGTAGCATTTTGTAAGATTTTAATCTTTTTAATTTAAACGTTTTGAGTTCTGAGACTACAGTGGAACTGGAAGGCAGTGAGGTGATTTTGAGCTGCATTGTGGTTCGTGTTCAGTGTAGTGATTCTACAGTCTTAATAGCAGCATCATTAATCTACAGGACTACAGCCCTAGTGCAGATCAGCCTGGTATCTTGGTGGCGTTTCGTATCACAGTTGTATGAGGGAATCGTGTGGCAAGGCTGTTATTATGGAGATGAGGTTCTTCCTGTGTGCTCCCCCCAGTCCTCGGTGTGAGGAGTCCACTGTGTGAGGAGTCTTCTGTGTGAGGAGTCTTCTGTGTGAGGAGAGGTGTGAGGAGTCCACTGTGTGAGGAGTCTTCTGTGTGAGGAGAGGTGTGAGGAGTCCACTGTGTGAGGAGTCTTCTGTGTGAGGAGAGGTGTGAGGAGTCCACTGTGTGAGGAGTCCTCTGTGTGAGAATCAGCTGAACACTATGCCACGCCCACTGACCACGCTCTCCTGGTTCACCCCTCATTAGTCCACCCACTTTGCTCAGCTTCTCTTAGCTTCACCCCTCTTCTGGTCACTAAAAATGAGAGCAACCACTTCAATCAATGAATCAATCAAAATGTATTTATATAGCTCTTTTTACAACAGTTGTCACAAAGCAGCTTTACAAAAAGGCAGAAACCAGAAGGTTACACAGACTTGGGATCATTCTGAGACATTGGCATCCATCCACTACACTGTCAAAAAACTTGAGTGACCACATGCAGTGACAGGATGACAGCACCGGTGTTTTACCATAAAACCCTTTGCCCATGAACCCCTGGATCTGTAACCTTTATTTAAGGGGGCACATTAATTACCAAATGCTAAACTTAATAAGTAAGTTTTCAACCTAGACTTAAAGATTGAGACTGTGTCAGAGTTCTGGACACATTCTGGAAGGTTATTCCATAGTTGGGGACCTTATAAGAAAAGGCTCTTCCCCCTGCTGTTACCTTATTAATTGTTGGAACTAATAAGAGGCCAGCACCATGTGATGTTAGTGGACATGGGGGTTCATAATAGGAAATAAGTTCATGGAGGTATTCAGGGGCAAGCCCGTGCAGTGCTTTATAAGTCAGTAGAAGAATTTTAAAATCATTGCGGAATTTAACTTGGAGCCAATGCAGGGCTGATATGACTGGCCTGATATGATTGAATTTTCTAGTTATAGTCAGAACTCTGGCTGGGGCATTTTGAACTATTTGAAGTTTATTTAGATTCCGATATGAGCATCCTGACAGTAATGGGTTACAGTAGTGTAATCTGGTGCTAACAAAGGCATGTACTAATTTTTCTGCATCATGCTGTGATAATGCATTTCTTAGGTTGGCAATGTTGCGGAGATATAGAAAAGCTATCCTAGTAGTATTATCTATGTATTTATCTTCACCCTTCTTCTGGTGACTTCACACATGATTTTCACTCCAGCATCTGAGGGCTGGCTGTGTGCTCTTTAGACCTTTCCTCACTTCCTGAAAAACCTTCTGAGCTGTTTAACTATGTTGCTAATTTTGGACAGCATGACTTTTATCTGAAATTATGGATTCAAATCACCAGACAACCTGAAATCAGATGAATTACTTTTTTCCAACAATAAAATGACAGCGTAGGAAAATATCATTTGAATACAAAATATCACAACAGATATCTATTGTTTGTGAGGATTATTGACTCTGTAATGAGGTTTATTTTTTGTGATTAGTTCTCCAATTACTCATCACACTGGAGTATCCAGACTGACTGTCTATCAGATCATTTCAAGATCAACTAAGACTTAATCAGCCAAATAAATGTTGAATGACAAGAATGCTCTCTCTCTCTCTGGTTACTGATCCATCTCCCCTTCTCTGTTCTCTCTGCCCCCCAACCCCCCCCGGTCTTTAATTTTTAATTTGAGGGTTTAATTGAGCTTTTTTGTCATGACCAAATCATATTAAAGTAGTAAATAAACAGTAACACATACACAAACACAGATGAAGAACAGAGCAATAAAAAGTATATATAAAGTACATACCCTTTACAGTGTAGATGTTTTGTAATGTGTGTACATGAATCATTTATATACATAGAGTGATATACATGGTACATGAACTGTACTACACTACAGTACGTGTGGTGCATCTCTGGCGACTCCTCACTTCCTGTCTGTGACCAGCATAGACTGATTTACAGTGAGTGTTGTGGACACTGTTCTCTCTGAGTAAGATCTGTAGTGATCAACCTCCAGTGTTTTACAGTTTTTCCTCGATTGGTTTGGCTTATTTCTTGAAACCAAAATTACATTCTCCAAACTCTAAGATCATTTGGCACAACTGCCTTACAGATCAGCACAACAAAAGAGCTGACTTGCAAAATTGTATATCTGTCCCAAAACTGGTCACTTATGCTTCAATGCTAAATTACTTTTTCATTCAAAGAGTCAGTGCTACCAAAATAGTAAAGATTGGCATGCAAATGCTTTGGCCCATTTCTCGAAACAGACTGGACATCCTCAAGCATTTGGTGCTTTTATCAAAATAACCTGGATCAGCCCCGGTTCTGGACTGCTTAGCTTGGGGGGGGGGGGGGGGGGGGGGGGGGCAGTAAAACAAAATGAGGGGGCATGTTGATAGTCATGTTTTTGAAGCCAGAAAGTACATAAAATAAGGAAAATTTTCCTATCTACTGCACTTTAATAGTAAAAAATCTGGTATTGTATTGAAGTTTTTATTGATGTTATGAAATGTACTGGTACAATGCAGTATGTATGCACAGTATAACAATAGGCCTACTGGCTGTGATGGCAAGGAATCGTTTAGCCGCTACGGCTTGCGCGGGGGAAAGAGCACAGTCAGCTAAAGCTAGGTTGCCTGGTTACTTGACGTGTCGTGAGCAGCGCGAGGGTCCGCGCAGCGAAAATGATGTCATCGCTGAGGGCCTCGCCAGTGTTGCCAACTTAGCGACTTTGTCGCTATATTTAGCGACTTTTCAGACCTTCTAGAGACTTTTTGCAGTAAAAAGCGACTAGCGACAAATCTAGCGACTTTTTGTGATGTTATTGGAGACTTTTGGAGACTCTGAACACACACGCTCTTCAGTTGCTGTCCTCTAGGGCGGGTGCTGCCGTGAGCCCCGCCCACAACACTCAGTGCAGTCTCACACTCAGAGCAGACCCACGCCGCTCAACGTCCACACTGCAAATGAACTGTGCATGCCCAAAGCTGCCGCTGATGCCCTGCCTCGTATTTACAGAGCGGGATGTAAATATAAATGCTTAGTCTTCAGTGAGACACGAAAAGAAATCACTGCATTTAAATCACACAGTCTCAGTCATTCTTCACCTCATAACTGCTACTCTTATACTAACAATTACCAACACAGCAAAAACACTATTTATGTAATTTACGTAAAAATGATTTATACAAAGCATTAAAGTCTGCATCATGTTATTTTGAGAAGTCATTGGTATTTCAAAGGCAACAGATGTTGTTCATTTGTAGTTCTAACATATTTAGTGTGTTTTTTACTCACTTTTTTCTCTCCAAACGTCCCAGCGTCAAAATATATATATTATGCAAATTAGGTGATGACGTCATTTAGCGACTTCTAGCGACTTTTAGGACAACCAATAGTGACTTTCCTTACTGAGGAGTTGGCAACAGTGGGCCTCGCACACTGTCGATTCGCGTGGTCGTGCGCCTCTCGAATTTTGTAACTTCGCGCGTGCCGCGCCTCAGCGCAATGAACCTAGTCATGTTTGTAGGGCTCATACACCTTTACAAGGTGGAATTAAAGCACTTGTACATCACTTTAATGGTCCATTTCAATATTTCCGAGCACGTATTAAGTTAAATATTTATACATATACTCGAAATAATCCGCGGCTGGATTTTTAAACTAGCCCAATTTGGCGCGATTTTATATGACTCAAAGAGCCAATCAGGAATAAGCAAGGAAATATCTTCACACACACACACAACGTAAAATGGACAAAAATTTAGTGTTATATCGCGATCTATCGATCGCCGGTGGTTGGCGCCAGAGCGAACTAGTACCTCACTGAATCATGTGGTCAGAGGTAAATAAACTAGATTTTTTTTTCGGTGTGAGATATCGGAAGTGTGGCGTGAGAGCAAGTGAAAACGGAAAATTTGTGTGTCTCACACTCAATGCGTGAGAGTTGGCAACATGTCACTATCACAAAGGACTAACTAACAGAATACAATGGTGTATAAAACTGAAAAAAGGATTTTACAAAGGTTTAATCACATATGAAACTAATAACGCCAAGAACGTTGAAACCATTTTTATTTACACAAACATAAACTTGCTTACAATATTGTAAGGAAATGTAAACACAATGCCCATTCTGTAATACAATCAAATAAAAATAGTCCTGTAAATAAAGGGTGTGGGGGGTGTGGTTTCACTTCACTAGACACTGTCCTCACCCTCCCTCACCTGGCCACCATCCTCAACCTCCTGGTCATCCACACGCTGCTCTCTGCCTGGCCATAGATTTCCATCCACCTCACAACGTATAATCTCCTTTGCAATGCAGCAAGGGTAGAAATGGCTTGCATGTTGTATCCACCCCTACACTGATTCCCTGTAATGCTTCACATGCAGCATCCATTACGTGGAGCAGGGATCTCTGGTCTTGAACATGATGTTCATACACTCTCCATCTCCAAGTGGAAAAAAACTCTTCGAAGGGATAGAGGAAAAGAGAGTAAGGGAGTAGGAACTCCATGAGCATTCTTGTAACCCAAGGTGGAAATTCACATTGTCCCATACAATGACATGATGTGGTAGGTGAGGCCCTACGAGACCTTTCTAATTTTCAGGGATCAAATCGATGTAAAGGCAATCCAGAAAAAAGAGGAGCTTCTCTGTATTGTATGGGCCAAGACTGTGGATGTGGGTGGCCACACCATTCTCAGAAATGGCAGCACACATAGTCAGATTGCCCCCTCGCTGGCCTGGAACTTCCACTGTGGTCCGCTTGCCAATAATGATGGAGGAGACAGTAGACCAAGCCGCATTGGGTTGAACTTGTCGACCCGCCTCTGCCATTGTGAGGCGATGGTTTATAACGTGGTCAATGAGTGTCACCCAAATTTAATCTGGGACAACACAGTGTGATGGTGCTCCTCTGTCTCTTCCCCCTGTCCCACCACCATGTACTCTCACTCCCCCTCTTCCTCGTCGTCTTCCACCTGTTCCTCGAGCAGGAAGTTGCCTTCTTGCTTTTGTTGGACTAGTTGCCTCCATGTTCAGAATTTGTATTGATCCTCATCAAGCTCTCTATATACAGGCCTACAGTATATGATTGATAGCATTCCCAAGCATGGACAGCACCTGTCAAGTATCTATCTGATTGGTTATCTGAGATGTGTGAACATCCTCCTTCATTAGAAAAGTTCTAGTTTCAGCAAATTTTCAATTATAGTAATAAACTTACCAAATGTATCAAAAGGTTAATATGTGGTATTCGTGATATAATTCTCTTGACAAATGTTGACAATTGGAATAGATTGTTGTGCATGCAATATACAACTTATACAAGGCTTATACAATGAAATATGCATGACATATATTGGAGAGAACAGCCATTTGACTGAAAATCAGCTAATCAGTTTAAATCACCATGATCAAATTACTAGGAAATTGTGCTAAATGTAGGCTACTTGTACTAAATCATTTGCAAAGATTCATTGAGATATTTGAGACATGTACTAAGACATTTGCAAATGCTATTCTGTTGTGAACAATTGCCAAGGGGTTTCCAGACTTGTCCATGTTGTTTTGAGAATGTCATCTCGGTTTCAAGAAATGAGCCAAACCAATCGAGAAAAACTGTAATTCTGGGTGAAGCTTGGAGTTTGATGTCTGGGGTAGACTGTGTCTAGACCATGCGTACTCAACTAAATTTGTCCGCGGTCCAATTTTGGCAGATACCTGTGACCTGAGGTCTGGTGCGGCGGGGGGTGGCGAATGTATGTTGTGAAGGGGGGGGGGGGGGTGGCAAACGTAAGTTGTTGAGCGGGGTGGCGAACGTAACACTCGTGACGGAGTGTTTTTTCAATAGCCCTGAAATAAATGCTACGGTTTTGTTTTGGTCCGTATCCAGTTAATCAGGAATGAGATTGGGTCCGGACAGGATTGCGTTCGGGTCCGGATCCGGACCGCGGTCCGCCAGTTGAGTACCCCTGGTCTAGACTATGTCGAGTGTGTGTGTGTGTGTGAGAGAAAGAGAGTTCTGCTGTGTGCTGTTGATTATTGTGCTCAACTGTAATCTGCCCCTGTGTATTTTCTGTGATGTTAAGCACTGTGTTCAGGTAATCTGCCTTTGTGTTTTCTCTGTGATGTTAAGCACTGGGTTCAGGTAATCTGTCCCTGTGTATTCTCTGTGATGTTAAGCACTGGGTTCAGATAATCTGCCCCTGTGTATCCTCTGTGTTGTTAAACACCGTGTTCAGGTAATATGTCCCTGTGTATTCTCTGTGTTGTTAAGCATTGGGTTCAGTGCTGTGTTAGTGTTGTGTGAGTGTGGGTGTGTGGAGCTTCCAGACTAGCTGAATGAGGGTGTGTTGGTGCTGCTGAAGCCCCAGATCATCAGCAAAAGGGAGGAGTTTAAAGGTGGAGACTGGTGTGACGTAGCCAGCTGACTGATGTAGATGTTGAAGAGGGTGGATGAAGGCGGCAGCTTTGCCAAACTCCACGGTTTGGACTGAATAACTGTCTCTGTTTCCAGTCTTAATGGCACTTTGTGGTATGAGTACATTGCATATATAATACTGTATGGTTTACCTGTGCTATATCCTGTAAGCTTTGAGAATAGATTTAATGCCAAAATAGAGTCAAAGGCCTTTGGGAAATCTGCAAAGCAGGGAAAATATTTAGTTGTTTTGGGGCACATATATGTAGATTAGAGAACTCAAGGTTTTTAATTAACAGAATGTATTACAGTTTTTCTCATTCGATTTGGTACATTTCTCACATCATGGTTTACATTGGCATCACAAGTGCATTTCTCAAAACAGTGCAAACAGCAAAACTCAATGAAATATCTGCAAAAGCACATACTTCACTCAAAATTCTTTGTTTTTGCCTCAAAAGCAAATATTTAGGTCAATCAATTTGTCAGTGCCATCAGAATATCTAGTCTGTGTGCCTTCGCCTATGAACAAGGCAGTCAAAATACTTAGCCATGTTGTCAGTGCAACTATGAGTCACAGTCAGTGCAGACTGTATATTCTGATGGAAACTAGCTATGTTTTTTATTTCAAGAATGCTGCACATTCTGTGGCATATCAAATGAAACAATACATGTTATACACAAAATACAAACTTACACAGAACACAAAGTTACACATCACTGTATGTGGGAGACTGATAGAAAGAAATTGGACTGGAATCAAATTTGTACAGCAATTTATTGACAAAAACAAATCTAATTGAAATTCAAAAAAGACAGACAAGCTGACTGGAAAAACTGCAAAATTTGAAACTTACTCTACACATTCAAAACAACCTGAGCATATACAATCACCTTGTTGAGGTGTGAAAATTTTACCTCTGTCCCCCCATGAGCTCATTTTGATGGCCTATATTGTATAAGAATGCAAAAAGGCAATACACAAAATTTAATTATGTGAGTGTGCAGCATTACGGCAGAGTGCACATTTCTGAAGAAATACATACGTTTTCTCTATGAAATGTTTGAACGATTGAAGACACAGTTATTCTTCCAATATTTAGCTGCACCCAGCGACCAGCTTCAGCCATTGTGAGACCATGACTTACATGTAAAACATGGTCCACAATTGTTGCCCTTATTTCACTGTTTTGTCCCCTCAGTCTTAATTCTCTTCTTGGCTGTTCACCCTGTACATGGCCTCGTGTTTCTATTATGAGACTTTGTGATACTGCAGTGTTTAGTGTCTGTAAATGTTTGCCAATTACAGTAAAGGTTCATGAGATGCACCTCTGACCTATGGTTGAGACCATTGGTTGATCTAAACCAGGGGTGCCCACAAGTTTTCAGCTTGCGAGCTACTTATAAGATGACAAAGTCAGAAAGATCTACCGGGGGGTGGGGGTTTGTGAGGTGGCGAACGAAATATGTTGAGCGGGGGGGTGGCGAACGTAATTTGTTGAGCGGATTGCAGATTGGCTACCATGAATGTCAATCAATATACAACCGTCAGTGCAGATGGGCGATTCATCTACTACTTTTTAATGTCACGCGATCTACGCACATTCCTTCGTGATCGACCGACACTTCCTTCGACCGGTCGATCGCGATCGACGTAATGAGCACCCCTGATCTAAACCTTCACAAATTCCCTTTCATACTGTAACTGAATGTTAACCTGCGAATAATTTAATCAAGTTAGGATAAAATTACCAAAATGTAACAAAAAAAAACAAATTAAAATGATGCCTTAGAGATTATGACAACATGTTCAGCATTTTTGCATGTAATGACCTAGGCGATGACCTAACGACTAAATGTTTTGGAGGGTAAGACAATTCAACAGACAATCCGTACAACACATTTTGATAAACATGACATAAGCAATTGATAATATAAAAAACAACAGACTATTGTCCATGTCCATTTGCAAAATGTACATAAGCATTTGCAAAATGTGAAACACAATGAGAAATACAATTATGATGTTTTGAGAATTTCAGTTCTGATCTGAGAAATGAACCAAATCGACTGAGAAAAACTGTAACAAGAAACACTATGTAGATACAAAAACAACACTAACAAACTAAGGGTATATGAGAACAGACCATGAAACACTGGATAATCACGAAACCAAGCACAACAACGATACCAATACAACGACGGAGGGAACGGGGTTACACTCAAACTACTTGATCTAAAATAACACAAGAGACACACATAACCTATACAAAGCACAGAGAACAGAACTACAATCTAACGACATAAACAACAAAGACCAAGAAGACAAATACAGAGATACAGTATATAACCAAAAGACTATAAAGAAGTCAGGTAATAATAGAACATGGAAGCAAAAGTGAACCGGGCAAAACAGGCTAGACACTAGACATATGTATAGAGGTATGTCTGACTTTTTTTTTTTTTTTTGCTTTTTTGGGTTGTAGGGCTGTAGTGTCTCATTTCTTTCTCTGTAATCTAAAGAGTTTTGGTAGTTGTTGAATTTATTTTCCATTTCACTCAATTTTTTGGCATATTTTGGATTGATTTGTATTTGTTATTATTTCGCCATATACGTTATAAAAATGATTCTTTCATATTTCTCCATTTTGCATGGCAAAATCTGTTTCTTTTTATGTAATAGAATTATGTAAAATGGACTAAATTTAAGTATTATTATTATATCGTGATCGATCGATCACCTGTGGTTGGCGCCAGAGCGAACTACTAACTTTTTAGTCTAAGACGCTCAATGCGTGAGTTGGCAACCCTGCAGGTATAGCAACTTGGCTAAAATATGTGCGTGAGGGCATTTGGTAGCGCATATCCAGTGTGTTTAACAAAGCCATGAAGCCGGGCTTGTTCACTATATTAACGGACATCATGTCTTTCACTATGAACTCCGTTACTGCCCGAGTTATTTCAGCGTGCTGCTTCCAGTTACATCCATAAGGAGTTACACTTTCAAACGGTTCGTTCAGTGAACCCTGTCTGCTGGATCGCGGTCAAGCTATCCGCGCTTTCGCGATTCATCCGTGCTTTAAATCTTATTGCGCCTATATGCGTGATTTTACGGTATTTCGCTGCTCACCGCATACTAAAGCTGTATAAGCACAGAGAAACACTTTTGCGTATTTGAAGATGCAGCACTGGTCGTTGGCATTTTAGCCTTACAAATATCATACGAGGCTTTGTAGTGTTTTTTTTTAATGCTGAAAAAGGTTTGTAGTGTTACCTCGCGTCGTAGCAACAGTAGCAAGACACGTTTTACAAGGTACCTGACGTTGAGCAGCATCTTTTAAAAGCCAAAGTAATTTCACACAACTGATGTGCTGCCCCTCTTTGGTATTAGACTTTCAGTTGTGTCAGCTTCTGTCGAGCCTGAAGCCATTGTGCAACAAGTTAAAGTGCGCTGTGTTAACTTCACTTCTCCACCTCTCTGCCTCCTGCTCGGGTTTGCTCCGTTCGTCCTCGGCTCGGCTCGCTCCCAAGTCACGTGACCAGTTTAAATCGCAGCTTGTGCGATTAGACAATCGCGTTTTAAAAAACCGCGAAATTATCGCAAATGCAATTAATCGTTCAGCCCTAGTTCCTAGTGCTTTAACACTGGGCCTCGGGGAAATGTAATTTTGTACCTTGTACCTGTACAATGTATAACACTAAAGTCTGATTCTGATACATCTAGATCATACATACATCTAGATCATACATACATCTGGATCGTGCTTAGGTCTAGATCATACATCTAGATCACACATACATCATACATACTTACGTCTAGATCATACATTTAGGTCATACATACATCTAGATCATACATATATCTGGATTATGCATACAGATCGTACATATATCTGGATCATACATCTAGATCGTACATCTGGGTCATACACACATCTGGATCATACATATATCTGGATCATACATACATCTAGATCATACATATATCTGAATCATACATCTAGATCGTACATCTGGGTCATACATCTGGATAGTACATATATCTGAATCATACATCTAGGTCGTACATCTGGATAGTACATATATCTGAATCATACATCTAGGTTGTACATCTGGATAGTACATATATCTGAATCATACATTTAGTACATACATCTGGGTGTCTGTGTTTCTGGTTCTCTCTCCTTCTCATGCTCTTTGTCAGTTTGTTGTACCACGGTGTTGGTTATGCATTTGGAGTTATGTCCCTCCAGCCCTGTACAGTGAGGACACCTTTACACCAAGTTTACACACTCTATATATACTATACTTGATTACGCTTGATCATGGTGGTCGTGGCGCTAGTACATTAGAACAGAAATGCCCTGTAGGTTATTATGTGCATTGCTCTTATGATGTTATCTAGCAGATGAAAGAAACCTTTACAGGATTACATTAAAATAAATAGAAATACAGTATAAAACTTAAACTGGCATCCAGCTCCTTTGTCAGAGAGAGGCAGACGTTGGTCTGGGCTGATGATGGTGGCACAGAAGACTCATCACAGTGTGTGTTGTCCCAGAGCCTACCTGTTCGTTTCCACGGTACCTTCTGAGACCCTCAGTCTGAGGTTGTGATTTATCATGGTGTATTTTTTTATCAGCTGTTTAATCTTCATGAGACTCTGGGTTGTGCATTTCAGTAATGACCAGTCATTGGTTTCTGGCATTTCAAATGAGTGACCTTTAATGGAGTTGTTACTGAATCCACATGATCCTTCTGATGGCAGATCTACATGGTCCACTCACCATGTGTGAGGAGAGATGAGTTACGGCACCTCTAGTGGAGATGGAGGAGCTCCTGTATGGAGCCATGTGAAACCTGATCCAGAACACAGGAAAATAGGTGCAGAAGACAGACAGAAAGAGAGTGAGGGAGGACGAGAGAGAGAAAGAAAGAGAAGGGGAGGGGGAGAGAGAGGGAAGCATGTGATTGCAGTACTAGTATCTGCTTTGTTTTAAATGTTCAGTGCTGCAGTAGATTTGGATCCTCTCTCCTCTCCTCCCCTCTCTCCTTTCCCCTCCTCTCTCCTCCTCTCCCATCTTCTCTCCTGCCCTCCCCTCTCCCATCTTCTCCCTTCTCTCCTCCTCTCTTCTCTACTCATGCTTGTTTGAGTGCAGATTGGAGTGGTCCTCTCAGTTGATGGTATACTAACATGAATTGCAACCTCTAACTCTTAATTACAGCAGGTGACTTTGTACTACATTATTCACTGTGTGTATGTAGGTAGGTGTGGGTGGAGGGGTGTGTGTGTGTGTATGAGTGGGTGAGTGTGGAGGGGTGTGTGTGTGTGTGTGTGTATGTGAGTGGGTGAGGGTGGGGTCTTTGTGTTTAAATAACTATTAACCTGCTGAAGCAAGATGATTAGTAAATAAGATTATGCATTGTGAGATTGAGTGAGAGTGTCGGAATTTATACGTGTGTGTTTGTGTGAGTGTGTAGTGTAGGTGTGTAGTGTGTGCGTGTAGTGTGGGTGTGAAGGAAAAAGAGAGAGCATGTATGGGGTGGTCTGCTACGTTATTGATTTGGACTGTGCTTCCCTATGTGGTAAATCTGTATACTCCATTGTGTGTGTGTGTGTGTGTGTGTGTGTGTGTGTGTGTGTGTGTGTGTGTGTGTGTGTGTGTGTGTGTGTGTGTGTGATGATATCGTCTGCTGTGTCTCGCTATGAGTCATCAGTCTTCCACTGTTTCTGTTGTACACACTAGCAAGGCTTCCAATACAGCTCGACTTTTACTGCTGTCTCCCCCACCCCCAACACACACCCACACACGTGCATGCGCGCGCACACACACACACACACACACACACACACACAAAACCTGTTTCAGCATTGTGACGTGTGCTGAATTATCATGGTGTCAGCACTGGCGATGAAACCAAATTAGCATGTGATGGGGCAAGATAGAGGTGAGAGAGGGTAGGGAGGGAGAGAGAGAGGGAGAGAGAGTGAGGGAAAGAAAGAGAGGGAGAGGGAGCAGGAGATGGAGAGGGAGAGAGAGGGAGGGGAGAGAGGTGGGAAAAAGATTAGAATGGAAAGAGGGAGGGGTCAGTAGTTTATTTAGTGATGCATGCCCACACACACACATCTTAGCTGGAACGCAGGCCTTATAAGCACTACCAATCTATAAGCAAAAACACACACTCTCACGCCTACACACTCTCATGCCATTATTCTATCTTGTGTTCTTTCTCATCCCTCTTCCTCCTTCCTCTCGGCTGTAATCCTATATCACATGTCTGTGATGAGTGGGCAGGAAGTAGCTGTGTGTGTGTGTGTGTGTGTCCTTGTGTGTGTGTGTGTGTGTGTGTGTGTGTGTGTGCATGTGCGTGTCAGCGCACCAAGCTGCAGACAGAGTCACGACCCTCAGGCAAACGTGCTCCAAGCTTGGAGATGAAGACCCAAACCGGACTGCAGTCTCCGGATCTCCTGCATTCAAAACTGTTAGCAGTCACTGCAGTAGTAGTTGCACAGCCATCTGTGAAGGCTTTCAGGCATCCACGGCACTGACATTAGAAGTAATTCAAGGAGACTAGAGTACCACTCAGAGTAATTAATTATTACTACATATCTCATAGGGGTGGGAATCGTTTACTATCTCACGGTTCGATTCGATTCCGATTTTGGGGGCCACGATTCGATTCAAAATCGATTTTCGATTCAAAACGATTTTTGATTCAAAAAATGATTTGATTTATAAAAATGTCTGCTTCAATCTATAAAATCTGCATGATCTTATTAAATTAAGTGTCTTTCACATTTAATTAACAAAAATAAAGTGCTTTGGTAAAATAAAATGGTTTTTGTTGTGTTACCAAAATTCTTGAGCTTCATTTTGCAAGCTGTCAGGGCTGGCTCGGATGCAGTTCCCCCAGCCGTTGCTAGGGGCATCAGACTCAGTCCCAGACTAAACTGACGTAACCGTACGTTCTCAGCAAGTCTCTGCTTTCTCTGTGATTGCTTATCGTTTAATGGTCTCGCCACCTCTCTCTGTTATGCTTTCTCTTTACTTATTCGAGTATCTATCTCCTGCGTCGCTTCCTGACTCATCTCAAGTTTTCCCAAACCTGTATTTCTTCCTATCCGTTTTGCCTTTATTTTTGGGAAGGGTTTTATTTTGCTGCAGTTACTTCTGCTGGCGTCCTTGGTTTCGTTTTCGCGTTGCATTTATCCGCGCTGTATTTTAGTTACTGTTGATATTTTGTTTCTTCCTCCCGTCTCACTACGGTTGAGTGTTATTTTTCACGCGTTGTATTTTCCGCGTTGTTTTTTTGTTTCTATTTACTCCGTGCCCTCACGGTTTTGGTTTCTGTTCTCTTGTGCGTTGAGTCTCCCGTGTTGTTTGTTTTGTTTGTTCGTTCTGGGTCGCTGTGCGCGTTTCCCTCTCGCTAATACATGTGAAGAGTGTCAAACGTCTTGATCTTGTGAACCGGCACTTGGGTCCACCCTTCTCTATATTATTTCTCACCCTTCTCTATATTAACGTTCCCGTGCATTCGATAAAAACCAAAACAAACCCATATTTTTGCCTTAAATGAAGACCGGACAGGTTGAATATCTCTTTCCTCCGTTTTGAACCTTTTCCGCGCATGAGTGTGTCCCAGAACTTGCTGCGTAAAGTCTCGCGTAATTTTGTAATTGCATAACGCGAGACTTCACCACGACTTAGAATCGATTTTGGGACATTTAAAATCGATTCTGAATCGTAGTAAATGAGAATCGATTTTTGATATATGAATCGATTTTTTGGCACACCTCTAATATCTCAGGAGCTTGATCTGCTTACCAGTGGAGTATATAAGCAATACTGTAAAGTCCAGTGGAGTATAATATTAGTATTGTAAGGTCCAGTGGAGTACAGTAGTAATACTGTAAAGTCCAGTGCTAAAATTATTCGTAATTGCAGGTGTGATAGCAGATCTGATTGTAGATGTGATTGATTTCAGAGTAAGTTTGGTCAGATTTACAATGTATTATGCTATAACTGTAGCAGCCATATAGTGGCAGATATGGAGTGGATCAATCTATTGGTTTATTAATGTGTTGTAATATTTTGCATGTTTATTGCAGCTTAATGAAAATCTTCAATACAATGCCATATATCAGTGTCCTACTGCCTTTTTAAGTACAAATGAACCAAGATAACCACTATGAAAAGAGCTCTAATATAGGATTGCTTCTGTTTTCAGTTGCAGTATGGCAGTGGGTGTACACAGTAATAAGTTTACTTTTTTCAGCACACATCACAAATACGTTAGCTGAATAACAGTGGAGTCTTCTCTGACTGCTTGGCCAGAGCCCACCCTCCCACAGACACAAACAATGTTCAAATGAGCGGGAAGGAGTGATGGTAATTTAGCCAGTTACATTTTAACACTGCCATAATTATAAATAACAGTTACAAATTGTGAACAAAATGTACAAGGAAAAAAGAGGTGTAGATGGGTGTGGAGAAAGAAATGGTGGCGGACTGCCTTCCTCTTCCGACTCGAACTCCTCCACCTCCTCATCGTAGCCCACGGCCGGGGAGGAGCGTTCTGACGGAGGGTAATCGTCGTCTTCCTCCTCCTCTTCCTCACCGTAGCCCACGGCAGGTGCCGAGCACTCGAACGGAGGGTAATCGTCGTCTTCCTCCTCCTCTTCCTCATCGTAGCCCACGGCAGGTGCGGAGCACTCGGACGGTGGGTAGTCCTCCTCGTTCCCCTCTCCCCCACCATAATCCACTGTGGGGGCGTAGCAAACGGACGGAGGGTAGTCCTCCTCCTCGCCGTAGTCCACGGTGGAGGTGGAACAAACCGAGGGAGCCTGATCTTCCTCTTCCTCCTCGCCCTCTGATTCCTCCCCCTCTAACTCGCTCTCAGGGGTCTTCTCTGTGGAGCAGAGTTCGAGGGAGCCTACTCTCAGGGGCGAGAGGTCTCTGGTGGGAGAGGGGTGTCGCTCCCTCCACATCCGCACCGCGGTCTGACGGAAATACTCCGCCATTTCCACAGTGCTGGCCTCCCGAGCCTGAAGCAGCATGATGCTGCATAAAGGGTCCTGCTCCATAAGGTCGGGAGTTACGGTGGCCGCGCGGTGTTGGGCAGGAGTATGACGTCGCTTGCTGGGGCGCTGGCCCCTCTTTGGCCAGGTGGCGTAGCCTGGCATACTTGGGGTGTCTCAGACGGCTCGTCGTTCTGTGACGCTGAGGTCGCGGCGAAGGATGAGACACGGAATCCCTCTTGACTGACATCACTTTTATATATATACGTAGAAGCGCGTATAGCGCACGAAGAACATCCAAACATACCACGGAGACGTGTATACATTAGACAACGACGAGCACAAGACACTGCACGAACGCACATTAAATAGACAGACCACATCAACCCCACGTGATGACGAGACGAGCCACAGGTGAGACGGATAATTACAAGACACACCCGCACCCACGGAGATACACTGACGCAGACGAGTAGACGCAGACAACGTTAACACACGCCCCAAAGGAAGGGTTTGGGGACCGTAGCATGACACTCTACTGCAGTAATTATTTTAGTAATCAATGCAGTTAACACATCATGCATGGGGGGAAAAACCGTCAAATACCGTGAAACCGATATAATTTTGAAAATACCGTGATATAGAATTTTGGTCATACCGGCCAGCACTAGTAGAACCACTAAATAACGAGGGAAACAAAACCTGACAGCTGGGGAATGACAAAACCCGACTACAACTAAACACAACGAAGGACAGACTACAACTGAACACGATGAGAGAAAACATGCAACCACGATACAAGATGATTGTAACGTCTGCTCCGTCACGCCCCTTGATCCTACCGCCCATTATTAGTCTCGATCAGCTGTTTATGTTTAATTTCTTGATGTGTTTGGTTTATATTCCCGTATGCCCAGTCCTTCCTTGTGAGTCAATCTGATGTGTGCTGTGGTTAGTGTTGGTATGTTCTGTTCCCCGTGTTTTGATATCGGATCTGCCCTTGGTGTTTAACTTTGATCATTGTGTGTTCAGCGTTTGGTTGAAAGTATCAGGTTTGTTTCGAGTCACTTCATAGATCGTCCCATGTTTGGTTTTATGATCTTTATTGAGTCCGTTCGTTATTGTCCCTTGAGAAATAGTTAGTATGGTTAGTTTCTTTGTATGGTCTGTTTGGCGTTATTTCGGTTTATTGTATTTTCCATTTTGAGTGTGTTTGTTTGTTTATTGTTTGTGCCATAACCTGTTCGTCATATGTGTATTCTCTGCTGTGTCTGAGAGGTGTTACCTAAGTAATCTGTGTACTAGTATACACGTTAAGAGTTTTACTGTTGCATTCGCAGTGTTTCGTTTTCTGAAAGCTCCGAGTGTTTATGTGAATGTAATGCCTCGCCGTTCAAGAGCGATTCGAGCCGATCTAGTTAGGGGGCAGGAGGAAACTCCTACTCCTACCAATAAATCTGACTCTCAGCAGCATTTGTGTCCTTCTAGTTCTTGCACGTTACAGATTGACTCACCACTTATGGACACAGTGCGAGAGTCTAACGTTAGTTCTACGGCTGTGGAGGGAGAAATACAAAATGCTCTTTTGGTAGCTACTCCGTTGACTGACTCGAGCCCGGACGTATTGCCTCAGGGTAATACCGACTTAGTTGATGAGAAAATGTCTTTTACAGACCAACTAGACGCGTTGCAGTCAGAATTATTAATATTAGATTCTCTGGGTAAACCTGACGTGTTTCCCTCAGTAATGGCATGCCCCAGTATCTTTAGCGGCGAGAGCGGTCAGATTAACATCTTTATTATGCAATGCGAGATCTATTTGCAAAACTTGACATGTCCTAAACCGCCGGATAATGTTCTTGTCCTTTTTGTGAGGTCGTTGCTGAGAGGAAAGGCTCGAGACTGGGCGGACATCATTTTAGCCAATCGATGTAAGGAGGCGTGGACTGTAGATGGGTTCTTTCGGTTTCTTAAAAACTGGTTTTTGGGTGCTGGATCTGTGCCAGCTGTCCGTGTTGAAGAGATAAGACATAGGGCAGTCCCTTGTACACCTTTGTCCCTAGAGGAGAGGAGAGGAGAGGGAAAAGTAGCCTCTTGTGTTGCCGAAAGTCCTTCCAGTCTAAGGGTGATGACCCGATTCAGTACGTAGGGTGGAGACGAGGTTTATGCCGCACTACTCCAACCGCTCCACCTATTACCCCGTCTGATTCTAAAGACATTCCTTTGGCAATTAAACCTAGTCCCAAGGCTGCCTTACTGCCTGATCAGCTGGACTCTGTGATGGCTCTGTTGACCATGGAACCTGTCTCCGGAACTTCCTCGTCGGCCCCGCTTGTAGGCGCTTCCTCGTCTGTTACCTCCTCCAGTGTCTCCCCGTTGGCCAACATGCCCACGTCTCCTGTGACCCATGGCGGGTCTCTCACGTCTCCTGTGACCCATGGCGGGTCTCCCACGTCTCCTGTGACCCAGAAGGCAGCCGCCGCGCTCTCCAGCGTCACCCCGCCTGCCGCCGCCCCGGCCCCGAGCGTCACCCCGGCTGCCGCCGCACCGGCCCCAAGTGGCTCCTGGTCTGCCTCTATACCTGCTTCTGACCATTCGTGTGCGTCCTCAGTTTGGGATTCCGCGACCTTGAAGGGGTCACATTTGCTTTCCTCCCCTATGGTCCAAGGGAGGCAAGTCCCTGTCTCCTTGGCCCACCAGCAGACAGTCCCTGTCTCTTCGGCCAGCCAGCAGCCTGCTTGTGAGCCTGAGGCCCGTTGGGGACCGGAGTCCCTTCCCGAGGCCTGTTTGGGACCCGCTCCTGCTTCTAATGTCTGTGTGGGACCTGCAGGGACTGCCTTGCCTGCCTGTGCACCTGACCTCCGGACTGGTTTTGTTTCCCCGAATAACTGTTCTCTGATTTTGCCTACGTTGCCCATGTTACCGTGTTCTATGCCTGGGTTTTTGTTGGTTCCAGTTGTTGTTTATGAGTATGTAAAAGTTCATGCACAAAAGTTCCTAGTTCTTGCACGTTACAATGATAAACGACAGACAACAAGGAGCAGAGCAGAAGGGCAGCGGGAGAAAACCATACACAAACAGAGACAACTAGCGCAAACACAGAAACAGGAACCAGGGAAATATTAAACCAAGAACACAAAGGAACTGTGTCCTCCGACACAGGGGAGTGAAACCGAGGGGATAATATACACTGAAACAGGGGAGTGAAAAGAGACACAGGTGTGAGTACTGAGGACAGAGGCGTGACAGGCAAAAGGGAAACCAAGGAAACGGGGAAAACTAGGCGGGACCAGGGAGGAGGGACATGACACGGTGTTACTTTAGGTAAACATGATGTCTAATTGTTTTTTCAACAATTAACCAACATGTCTCACACATGCCTAAGATTCATCGGAAACTACATTCAATTACGTATGCTGTCCAAATCGGGTTTCCGGTTGAAATCTGGTAGATACGACATAGAACTCGTGGACAGAGAATTAATAAATGTATTTATTTACAATATTTCTATAACACATACGTGCTGTAACACATATGTGCTGTAAAGCAAAAATCTAATATTTTTACTCTATGCTAATATGCTAGTTAAAATGAACAGCTTATGTTATCTTGGTAACAGTGTGTTGTTGCTGGTTATTGCTTTTAATTGTATCAATGTTTATTGATTAAAATATAGCTAATAACTACAGAAGCGTATTGCTGCCAAGAATGTTAAAAAATGTCTTCAGCATGTCGTTATTATGAGATCATTATGTTCTTATGGAACCATTAAGAGGCTTCACGATCTGCCCTTGCAATAATAGTCCAGGTCATGCACAAAAGACAATCCAAAAATGGCGGGCTAGGGGCAAATTCGTAAGAGAATAATCCAAATAACAAAATATAAGTCATACATGTAAAGAAACTGCTCGGTATTCAAACTACAAAAGTGGTGGCAATACTTCGCATTGTCCCTCGGGTTACCGAAGAATTTATGCTTAAACGCAAACGAGGTGTAGGTGGTTAGTAGTCAGGTGATGCAGATCGTCTTGGCTCGCATTGAGAATTCTGGGATCTGGAGTCCTGTCGACAGTTAGAGGTTGACGCACCCCTTGAGGGTTACACTTTTTAGCTTTCGTGACTGTTGTCAGTCACTGAATGACGTTGGCTTTCTTTTGTTCTCGCTAGTGTTCTTTTATGTTTGGATTGTTTTTTGTTCATTAAACTCATTCATTTGGAGACTCCAGTTTTACTGCATGGGAGAGAGGAAAAAAACAACTGTATGCCATAATGAAAAAAGAACAATTGTATTTATTTTTTTTCTCTCTGTAAATTTCTTCTCCAAAAACCACCACACAACCTCTCCGGTGCAAACTTGAGGTGTTTAGCCATCGTATCCATCGTTGCTTCCTGTTGAGTGATTTTGTGTGTGCTGAGAACAGTGTCTAAAGAGGAAGAGCAAATGTCATCAATACTGTACATCCTGTATACAGTGCCTACAATTTTTAACGAACGAACATCTAAATTTGTAAAAATATTGAATTTTCATCCACTCGTTTCTAATTGCTCATGCTAGCTAGTCAGCAGGGTTGCAACTACATACTTTCTGAGGTGTATGCAAACATACTATCTGCGCTCCCCGCACTCCACCCCCACCCCCACCAACTCGGCAAATCATTTTCTGGCATCGATTTGGCGCCCCCTCTAGTGCAGCGCCCCTATGCGTCGCATACGCTGCATGCCCCCTTTTTGCGCCACTGCTAGTCAGGCATGCTCACAACACCTAGCCAGAAAAGCTAACCAGCTAGCGTTACTGGGGTCGCCTGTTTTAGTAACTCTATGTGTAATTAACAGTGTTGCGAATAACACCGTTAGGTAACGGCATCATTTTGTCAGTAACGGGACAAAATAATTAATTACTTTTCCTGACATTACAACGCCGTTGACGTTACTGGTCATTAAAAGTGGTGCAGATCTCAATTGGTCACAGTTCTCGATGTAACGCCTGTTTAACTTAACAAGTCAGTAAGCGATTGGCTAAGGCAGCGTTATGGTAGCAAATCAGAGCCAGAGTTTTTACACGCGTGCCGAAGCACACCAGTAACTGACACAAACGGAGAAGAGGCAGAAATGGCGAGTCAGGAGCAAGCCAAAGAAAAATTAGCATTTTCAAGGTGGCAATATAAACATTATTTAAGAAAATACTTGAAGTTCCTGAATGTCTACCAGACTGGGTATTTGATTTATTTAATTAAGAATAGAGGTTTTATTGTTAAGTTTACTTCTGTTGTGAACAAACCAGTTGTCTCAGGTTGAGAGAATGTAATTTGATAGATGTAAATGCACTTTATATAGTGCAACTGTTTACTTCTGCTTTTTTTTTTTTACAAAGATTTGGGATTTTAAAGGATTTTATCCTGCACTGGTCTGTTGATGTGCAATAAATATCAAAAGTTAAACACTTTTCTGATCTACTCATTAACAACTGAAAACTGCTTTTTCAAAAAGTCCTTATTCATTGGCATTAGGGGTGGGCATAGATTAATTTTTTTAATCTAGATTAATCTCACTGAAATCTTGAAATTTATCCAAATTAATCTAGATTAATCTATATTAAAATGGCTTATATGCGTGCTACCCAAGTAATGACTAAAAGTCAGTTTTTGAGATAAGGTTCCTTAATACAGAGGGTGCATGTGACGCTCGCAGAAAGGAGGCACGACGAGCGTCTCAAGGTGCAACACACAACGTTTATTAACGCACACACGAAAAAGCCCAGCACATACGGTGCAAGCACGCTAACGCATATGCTTGCACAGGCATGAACTTTAGACAAAGACGAGCACACGACACTGCGCGAACGCACATTAAATAGGTGAGTTACACAGACCCACGTGACCTCGAGACAAGGCACAGGTGTAACAAACGAACACGCTCACAAACAACCCACACCCACGGAAGTACAAACATGGACATAACAGCATGCAGACGACGTCATGACACGCTCACAGGGAAGGGTCCGGAGCTGTCACCGTGACAGAACCCTCCGCCAGGGGCTCGCTACTCCCGGAGTGTCCCGCGCAGCTGGGAAGCCCCGAACCAACACCGACGGGGCAGGTCCGGAGCCGCCGGGATCACGAGCCTCCGAGAGCCGTCACCCCCGACGGCGGGAACCGCCGCGAACAGCTCTAGCACACCCTCCCTGGGAAGACAGGGGAGAAAACATTAAACAATGGCACGCTGACAAACACACACACTGGCACATGAAACACAAGAGGAACGAACGGGAAAAGGAAATTAGGGAGACACAGGGGAATAGACAAACATATAGGCACACACACATTCATCCCCGGAACCAGGCCTCCCGCCTTGTGCGACGCCTGTAGCGGCGAGAAAGCCCCGGGGGCTGGAGATGCCGCAGGCGGCGGTACTCCTCCCGCCTGTTCCGCCTGCTCACCGCCGAGAGCCGCGCGGCTGGTGGACGCGCTGGGTGTAGCGCGACCAGTAGCCTGCTTGGGAGCAGTCCCTCTGGTGGACGCGCGAGGTGTAGCGCGACCAGTAGCCCGCTTGGGAGCAGTCCCTCTGGCGGGCGCGCGAGGTACAACGCGATTGGTAGCCCGCTTGGAGGCAGCACTACCGGTGGGTCTCGCGGCAACCGTTCTCCCAGGTCCGCGGCTCCCTCCACCAGGTTTACAGTAATCGCTTGCCGACCCATAAGCCTGCCGGCGCCCATTCCCCCACTCCGGGTGACCCCCGTAGGAGGCCCCGCCGGTGCCAGGCTGGCTTCCCCTGGCTCCGGTATCGGGGGTGGTGTCCATCGCCGACTCTCCCTCCTCGGCTACGCTCCAGTCCATCGACGGGGCGGGGGTCTCGCACCGTGAGTGCTCCATGGGCTCCCCCTCATCGGAATCCCCACTCACTGATGCGGACGGACTGTCCGGTCCGCTCCCACCCCCTTTGTACACCGTCAGGAGCGAACTCGCCGACCGGAGACTCTCCTCCTCTTCTGACGGTGCTGCGCACCACGACGGAGGGGGGCTGGTGACCTCCTTCTCCTCTTCATCGGAGTGCTCGGTGTACTCCGACCACTCTGACGGCGGAGGGCTGGTGTCTTCCTTCCCTTCGCCATAGTACACGGTCGGCGCGGAGTAGACCGACGGCGTGGGACTGGTCTCCCTCTCCTCGTCCGACCTCGGGGAAGCCGCAGACGTGAGGGAAGGGCAGCTGATCTCATCCTCACTCTCCCCCTCTCCGGAGTCCTCACTCCCGAACTCATCTTCGGGGGGAGTGAGGGCAAAGGCGCCTACCCCCACCATAAACGGTTCAGTCTGCTCCAGGTCCGCGGGGGGGAAGGTCCCTTCTGCAGGGTATGCCAGGGGCGGAGCTCCGTGTCTCTCGCTCCATACCCTGCTCGCGGCCAGTCGGAAGTACTCCGCTTCCTCCTCGTCCTCAGCCGCCTGAACTTGGCGCAGTAGGCACGCACAGACGGGGTCCTGCCGCATCTCCTGCTCCGGGTCTGGTACCTCGGAGCGACGTGCAGGGGAAGAAGCGTGACGTCGCTTAGCCTTCTTCTTACCCTTCTTGCGTGCCGACGTGTATCCTGGCATAGTCACGGCTCGTCTTTCTGTGACGCTCGCAGAAAGGAGGCACGACGAGCGTCTCAAGGTGCAACACACAACGTTTATTAACGCACACACGAAAAAGCCCAGCACATACGGTGCAAGCACGCTAACGCATATGCTTGCACAGGCATGAACTTTAGACAAAGACGAGCACACGACACTGCGCGAACGCACATTAAATAGGTGAGTTACACAGACCCACGTGACCTCGAGACAAGGCACAGGTGTAACAAACGAACACGCTCACAAACAACCCACACCCATGGAAGTACAAACATGGACATAACAGCACGCAGACGACGTCATGACACGCCCACAGGGAAGGGTCCGGAGCTGTCACCGTGACAGTGCATTAGACCAGGGGCTCATCTCCTGTTTCCAAAATGCATCAATGACTGCTTGATACTTGAAGAAAAAAAACATGCTCAATAAAATGTAGGCTACCCGTGTTCAACGGTTTATTCAGTTAAACATGAATTTGTAAGCCTATACTGTACATTAAAAGGGGTTGATAACATGTTTATTCAGCTAAACATGATATTTGAAATGTAAGCCAATATTTAGTACATTTAACCTCACGGACGTAATTTGGGGGGGACTTTTTCAAAAGCCGGTTTTGGTCCTCTGCAGTTTTAACAGTTAAAAAGAAATATTTAAATAGCGACGAATCTAGCGCTAGGACCATGCAGAAAACGACCGCTCCAAGCTCCGCTCCGGTAACACTTTACATTCCTAAAAATGAATTTTCCATGAAGCAAACCTGGCGACATCGTGGCTGCATCCATGTAAACACACATACGATTTGTAATTCACAGGTTTAAAAACTCGTTCTCGCCCCTACTGTGCAATTTGGTTAGGAATACAGCCGAGCTAAAGTATCAAGTTGAAAGTCATCATAGTTTGCTTACCCATTTTGACCCAGTTCCCAACCCAACTTTAAGAATAGATTAACGGTGATAATTTTTATATCGCCCGATAAGAGTATCAAATTAACGAACACCGTTAACGGCCCACCACTAATTGGCATATAACTTTTTTTTTTACTGTAATGCAAATAGTTACTTGGTAACGAGTTACTTTTATTATAGAGTAATTCAGTTACTAACTCAGTTACTTTTTTGAGCAAGTAGTGAGTAACTATAATTAGTTACTTTTTTAAAGTAACGTTCCCAACAACAATTAATAATATTATGCTCCTCAGGTATTGACTAAACTTTGATTTTACTTACCGTAATTTAACTTTAAAAGATGCCAAGTGAGCAAAAATGCCAAACTCTCCCAGTGTACGCCACACCAACGTACGCCACACCAAGCAGCCAGGGTCGCCGGGTCTGGAACAGAAAAAATGTCTTAATATTAATATATGATACGCTATAATACTGCACATATTATGTAAGAAGAAAGAATAAAAAGAACATACATACCTTTACATTTCACGACCTCCGCCTGCATCACTGACGACACTGCCAGAACATTTATTTCCTCTCTGATAAGGGCAGTCATGGCCTGGTGGTAGGGAACTGGTCTTGTGACCGGAGGGTCGTGGGTTCGATTCCCAGACCTAAGGCCATGACTGAGGGGCCCTTGAGCAAGGCACTTAATCCCAAATGCTCCCCAAGCGCCGGGCTAGGGCTGCCCACCGCTCTGGGCACGTGTGATCCACAGCCCCCTAGTAATCACTAGTGTGTGTGTGTGTGTGTGTGTGTGTGTGTGTGTGTGTGTGTGTGTGTGTGTGTTCTAATTGCACAGATGGGTTAAAAGCGGAGGACAAATTTCGATTGGGGTGTAAAAAATCACAATTGACAAAATATGGCACATTTCACGTTTCACATTTCAGAATCCCTCAAGTGATCACAAACACAAGCCTCAAAGTTGCTCTGCCTGATGTCGAATACTGTCTCCTGCACTATTTAAACTTGTTGATTTGTCATTGCGAAGTTTTGTTTCTGCCTCAAAACATTTCAAACTGTTTCATTGCCTGATGTTCTCTTCCTGGTTAATACCTGCCTGTTTTTGACGAATTAATAAATAAATACAAATTATATTACTAATAATAATAATAATAATAATAATAATAATAATTAATACCTCCTTCAAAACCCTCATCCAATGCCAAAGAGTTGTTTGTACTTTTTTATTGTATTGTGTTTTTTGAATTTGAAATGGTAATACAAAGGCAGGTTGAAGATATTACGTCAGGGGTGCCCACAAGTTTTCAGCTTGCGAGCTACTTATAAGATGACCAAGTCAGAAAGATCTACCGGGGGGTGGGGGGTTGTGAGGTGGCGAACGAAATTTTTTTTGGGGGGGGGGGGGGGGGGGGGGGGGGCGAACGTAATTTGTTGAGCGGATTGCAGATTGGCTACCGTGAATGTCAATCAAAATACAACCGTCAGTGCAGATGTGCGATTCATCTACTACTTTTTAATGTGACGCGATCTACGCACATTCCTTTGCGATCGACCGACACTTCCTTTATGCAATCGACGTAATGAGCACTCCTGTATTACGTTGATTCACCGTTAATAGTTCAACGTTTGTGCAGTCATTTAACATTAACGTTGTTTCAACATTGAAACAACAACAGACAGTATTTCAACCATATTTCAACATTGAAGGTCGGTCGTGTGCCAGCTGGGTGGTTGTTAATTTCTGGGTAGAGTGAGGTAGATGGTTGTTAATCTCTGGGTAGAGAGAGGTAGATGGTTGTTAATCTCTGGGTAGAGTAGGGAAGATGGTAGATATTTCCAGGTGTGTGTGTGATGTTAGCTTAAAAAGAACCTCACCTCTTTTGCTTCTCTCCCTCTTTCCTTCTTCTCTTCCTTACATTTACATTTATGGCATTTGGCAGACGCCCTTATCCAGAGCGACTTACCTTTTTATCTCATTTTTTATACAAGTGAGCAATTGAGGGTTAAGGGCCTTGCTCAGGGGCACCTCAGTCATGGCCTCAGGTCTGGGGATCGAACCTGCGACCCTCCGGTCACAAGACCAGTTCCCTAACCGCTAGGCCATGACTGCCCTGTCCTTTCTTAACTGCTGTCCTGCAAAGAAGAGGTGTGGTGTGCTCAGTTTGACCTGTTTTTCTCTCTCTCTCTCTTGGCAGCGACATGGGTTTAAAGTGGTGTCTAAACATGGCTTTAGAGTGGTGTCTAAACATGACTTTAAAGTGGTTTCTAAACATGTTGAAATCGCAGCAAGTTGCTAAAGCTTAAATCAAGTCCTCCCTGGTGTGTGTGTGTGTGTGTGTGTGTGTGTGTGTGTGTGTGTGTGTGTGTGTGTTTGTGTTTAGATGAACCAAACATTGGTGTGGTGTGGTGTAGTGTAGTGTATCTGTCATTAGGGTAATGTTCCTGTCATTAGTGTGGTGTACCTGTCATTAGTGTGGTGTACCTGTCATTAGTGTAATGTTCCTGTCATTAGTGTGGTGTACCTGTCACTACTCGTGTACTGTACCTGTCATTAGTATGCCACACCTGTCATTAGTGTAATGTTTCTCTCATTAGTGTAGTGGTCTACCTGGCATTTGTGTGGTGTAATTGAGTAGTGACATTAGTGTGGTTTAGTGTTCTAATGTAGCACAGCACTGTGTCTGTGTGACTGGGTGTGCATTTGTTTTCTTTCCCTCTACCTCCCCCTCTCTTGTGCATTCTCTCCTTCTGTCCATCTCACTCTCTTCCCCTCCATCTCCCTCTATCCTTCTATCCCTCTCTCACTCACTCACCTCTCTGCTCCCCCCCATCTCTCTGGTGTCTCTCTGGGTAACAGAGAGGATTTATATGGTTATAGGACTTTGTGTGTTTGATGATTTGCAGAGAGAAGGTGGATGCAACCTGTCTTAAATCATACCACACATTTGTGATGGTCCTTTCATACCCACACACACTGGCAAGTGCGCATGCATGTATACACACACACACACACATGCTGACTCATTGTGGTGGTGGGCTTTTTGGGGATGACGTGCAGGGCTTTCCTGTTAGGGAGAGTGCTGCTCTGCCCTGGATGATGTGTTACATCACCTCTTGAGGTTTTCCCAACATCCCATAATTCACTACTGTTTGGAACATTAACCACTATTTTCTCTTCTACTGCAGTGAGTGATGGAGAGAAGAGAGAGATGACGACTGTGACAGGATGTTGGGGGCGAGGTTGTGTGTGTGAGTGGGCAAAAGAGATGGGCTGACGGAGAGGGAAAGAGAGAACGAGAGAGACCAAGAGAGAGAGAGGGGGAGGGAAGGAGAGAAAGAGAGGGGGTAGGGTGAGAGGGGAGGGAGCGAGAGGGAGAGAGGGTGAGGGGGAGAGAAAGGGAGAGGAAGAGAGTGTTGAGTGTGGGCACTGCGAGTGTATCATCATCGCTGTTGGGCCAGATGATTCGCATGAGAAAATTGCAGCTCAGAAAATTTCACTTCTCAATTTGTAATTGTATGAACAGTTAATTTGTGAACTAGTTTTTGTAGTTTTTAACGATGAGACATTTAAATTGAATTCATTTAATTATAGTTAAATTATCTAATTTCCAAATGCTAAATTAGAATCATTCAATATCACACAAGCCTGATTCATCATGATGTTTGTAATTACCTTTTGAAACTGGGTCTTCTATTGTCCTTAGTGTTCTAGGGTCCTAGTGTTCTTGGGTCCTTCCTGTGTTCTTCTAGTGTTCTAGTTTTGTTCTAGTCATCTTCTACATCTTCTGATGTTATGGTATTCTTCTATTATTTTGGTGTTCTAGTATTATAATGTACATCTAATGTACTTCTAGTGTTATTCTAGTGTTACCTGCTGGCTTCATTGTTGGTGAAGGGAGAATGTGTGTGTTAGACAATGATATTGTTTGAACACTGATATTGTTTGAAATTTTTTAAAATAGGTTGTGCATGATGAACTATAATAAATAAAAACATAATAATGGTTTGTGTCTTGTAGTCATGGATATTACAGTGTCACACTGGCATGGACTGTGTGTTCTGTAACTCTGTGAGTCCACAGAGTCTGAATTACATTAGCATGGACTGTGTGTTGTGCAGCACAGCTATGGAGCTGACATGTCAGCTGCTGTTCCTCACGTCATACATACATCCACGCACATGGAAGCAAGGAAGCTGCCTGCTGGCTTGTCGAGCCCTGAGTACACGCTGTTAACAGTGCCAGTCCTATCACAGGACAACACACTGCATGACAGACACCTGTATCCTAATAGCTTTTTCCTCAGTAGATAAATGTATCTCACTCCCTGGCACCTGAACCTATGATATTGGTGTTAGCACCTTGAACCTATGATGGTGGTGTTAGCACCTTGGTATCCTTGTCCTCCCAGCTGACCTATATCAGCACTGAATAACACTGCCAAAGATAAACCACGAGAGTAGATCATCATAGTTACTAAATGCTCACAGAAACTAGCAACATTAAGACCAGTTAAATCCCAGATGCATACAATGTTTTCAACTGTAGTTTATAATCTCTCTGAGAGGAGTAAACATGCCAGAGATTACAGTCCAGCAGCCACCGGCACAAGACTCCTCAGCAGTGCAGAACGCTGCAGCCAGTTCAGCAGCCCAGACGTGAGAACCACACCGCTCCCTCTCGGCCACACTTCAATTCAGGACACGCACACTTTTAAAAGAGTAAAAACATTGAACACAGTAAAACATTTTCTTTTGGCAGTCATTGTCTCATTGCACCCTGGAAGGTTTGGCTCACATGTATGCATTGTGTGGGTGTGTGGATGTGTGAGTGTGTGTGTGAGTGTGTGTGTGTTTGGGTGTAGGTGAGTGGGTAGAGTTGTGTGTAGGGTTGGATGTAAGTGTGTGTGGATGTTGGATACATGCTGCTCCTTCTTCCAAAGCTCCGCCCTCTGCCCCTTATTTCAGAGCTCCGGCCCTGGTTCTTCCAAAGCCCCGCCTCCTGCTACTGCTTAACACTCTGGGGCTCTTTCATGGTGTGAGAATGCTCTGTTGTTTGCAGCGTTATCTCTAGCACACGGACAAGTGTAAGCTGTGGCAGATGAGAGCAGGAGGTGAAATACACAAAGCACTCTGCCTGCCTGGTGCCACTTCTGTAACTGAAAGCCCACCTTCCATTACATCATCACCCAAAGCGCGCCTCCCGTTACATCATCACTGGAAGTCCTGACAGACCAACTCCTGTTAATGATCACTGCACCCTTTGCTTGTTTAACATGTTTTGTTCTGCACTTGCTTAAGTAAGTTTGAGTCAAAGTTAAAACCCTGATGAGGCGTGTTGTGAATGGTAACCTGTATATGTAAAGAGCTACACTGCGTCTGTGCTCAGTGGACATGTAAGAATATACTATATATTCTTATGTTAGTTTATATTTAGAGTCACGAAATGAGCAGTTTTAAGTGTTGCATTAATGCTATGTGTTATAGTGATTAATCTTAAAATTATATGCATTCAAGTCATGTTTGATTAAGCCTAAATTGCCACATTGTTAATCAATGTAAAGCACTAGTTATTACTAAAAATGACTAATAGTAATTCTGCTGTGTGTGTTGTGTGTGTGCATGTGTGTGTATAGGATGATGAGGTGGTGTTACAGTGCACTGCCACTCTTCATAAGGAGCAGCAGAAACTCTGTCTGGCTGCCGAGGGCTTTGGGAACCGACTCTGCTTCCTGGAGTCCACCTCCAACTCCAAGGTAACGCTTCCATTTCCTCAGCAACCAGCCTCACCTGTCTCACCTCACCTCAGGGCTCTCAAGTCTCACGCATTGAGCGTGTGACACACGCATTTGACCGTCTTCACACGCTCACACGCCACACTTCCGATTTCACACGGCGAGAAAAAAAAATCTAGTTTATTTACCTCCGATCCATATCTATGTCGCCCTCCACTGGCGATCGATCGCGATATACAAACCCCCACCCCGCTCAACAACTTACGTTCGCCATCGCCCCCCCCCCCCCCCCCCCCCCCGCTCAACAATTAACGTTCGCCACCCCCCGTCAACAACTCTCACACTCTGACATGAATCCAATACTTGAGAGCCCTGCCTCACCTAATGTATCTCACCACATCTAACACTGTTCACCTCACCTGTCTCACCTCACTTAATGTATCTCACCACATCTAACACTGTTCACCTCACCTGTCTCACCTCACTTAATGTATCTCACCACATCTAACACTGTTCACCTCACCTGTCTCACCTCACTTAATGTATCTCACCACATCTAACACTGTTCACCTCACCTGTAATTCATCTTACACGTCTCACCTCACCCATTACCTGTCTCACACACTGTCTCACTGTGCTCCCATCTTCTCTCTGACTTTAAATCCTCGTCTCCTGTCTGACTCACTCACTGAGTGGGCGTACAACGTGAGCGACCCCTGAGGGAAATTGTGGGAGCGGACAAATGAGCCTGTTTGCAGTCTGTATGAGACCCACTTTCTTCTCAAGCACTTTTCAGTATTCAGTACACATGCTGAAACTGAGCCATGTCTGCCCAAAAGCTATCAGTCAGGATAAATTGGACCTTAAGAACCCAAAATGCACAATTATTTTCATTGCCCGTTTCAAGTCTGCTTGTAAAAAGCCTTGTAACATTTAAGTTCTGATTTAGTGTGTCTGAGAAAAAGCTGAGATGAATGCTCTGATGAAGCTTCACATTCCAACAGTAGATTAACTCAAGACTAAGAAAGATGATGAAGGCTTAAGTGCCTTAAGAAAATGTTTAAGCCAAAAGTGTCAAAATCTAAACAAACTGAAGCCTAGACATTGCTAATTAATGAATGCATAAGAGGTGGACCTTAAAGGAAGAGGAGGAGCTAAGGGGAAGGGAGGGGTGAGTAGTGAGAGGGAAATTAGTGTTCTCTTGACTGTATTCTGTGCTTCTGAGTAACAGCCAATCACAGCAGAGATGGTGCTGTACACCTGAGAAATAGCCAATCAGAGCAGAGACGGTGCTGTACACCTGAAAAGCAGCCAATCCGAGCAGAGTCGATGTGATACACTTGAGTAACAGCCAATCGGAGCAGAGATTGCCCTACACACCTGAGAAATATCCATTTGGAGCAGAGACAGTGCTGTACACTTGAGGAGCAGCCAATAGGAGCAAAGACGGTGCTGTTCACCTAAGTAACAGTCAACTGGAGAAGAGAGCGTGTTTCAACTGTGCAGGAAGAGAGCGTGTTTCAACTGTGCAGGAAGAGAGCGTGTTCCAGCTGTGCAGGAAGAGAGCGTGTACCAGCTGTGCAGGAAGAGAGCGTGTTTCAACTGTGCAGGAAGAGAGCGTGTTTCAACTGTGCAGGAAGAGAGCTTGTTTCAACTGTGCAGGAAGAGAGCGTGTTCCAGCTGTGCAGGAAGAGAGCGTGTACCAGCTGTGCAGGAAGAGAGCGTGTTCCAGCTGTGCAGGAAGAGAGCGTGTTCCAGCTGTGCAGGAAGAGAGCGTGTTCCAACTGTGCAGGAAGAGAGCGTGTACCAGCTGTGCAGGAAGAGAGCGTGTACCAGCTGTGCAGGAAGAGAGCGTGTTTCAACTGTGCAGGAAGAGAGCGTGTTTCAACTGTGCAGGAAGAGAGCGTGTTCCAGGTGGAACCATATTTGAGCTCTTTGAGCTGAGTGCCATGAGCTAATGAGTTGCAATGAAGTGTACTTCTCTGTTTCCAGAATGTTCCTCCAGACCTGTCAATATGCACGTTTGTGCTGGAGCAGTCCTTGTCTGTGCGTGCCCTCCAGGAGATGCTGGCCAACACCGAAGAGAAGACAGAGGGGGTGAGTACACACACACACACACACACACACACACACACACACACACACACACACACACACACACACACACACACACACATCAGGCCTGTGTCTGCCCATCACATACACACACCAGGCCTGTGTCTGTTGGTCACACATACACATGCAATCATACAAATACACACACACACACACACACACACACACACACACACACACACACACACACACACAGATCATAAGCAGAGGAGTGGTTGGTCACAGGGTCTTACTGCTCATGATCTTGCCACGTTTAAAAAGTCTGTCAGTCAGATACGCATACGCAGATACTCGCTCTCTCTCACTCTCTCTTTCTCGATGTGTCTCACTTTCTCTCCCATACCCCAAAGGAATTGACCTAGGCTCTAGTTTTTATGTGCTGTGGGGTCAGAGGTCATGTCTCTGAGAGGCATCATCATAGGATCCTGCATGTCTTTGTTAAACACCCAGAGTGGTTTATCCATTAGAGCAAGAAAAGCTGTTTAAAACAGGTTAACCTTTAAAACAGGTAAACTACTTAGAGCAGTTTAAAATTTAGAACAGGTTAAACCACGTAGAACAGCTAAAAAGAGCAGGTTCACATTTTGAACAGGTGAACTGCAAGTGAAAGTTAGTAGGTTAACTTTTAGGGGGGTTAAAGTTTAGAGCAGGTTAACTGTTTAGAGCAGTTTTACTTTTAAGGGGTTAATGTTTATAACAGGTTAACTGTTAGCAGGGGTTCATTTTTATAACAGGTTAACTGTTAGGGGGTGTTCATGTTTAGAGCAGGTTAACTGTTTATAGCAGGTTAACTAAGGGGGTTAATGTTTATAGCAGGTTAACTGTTTAGAGTAGGTTGACTGTTAGGGGGGTTAATGTTTAGAGCAGGTCAACTGTTGGGGGGTTAATGTTTATAACAAGTTATCTGTTAGGGGTTAATGTTTATAGCAGGTTAACTGTTTCGAGCAGGTTAACTGTTAGGGGGTTAATGTTTATAGCTGGTTAACTGTTAGGGGGTTAATGTTTATAACAGGTTATCTGTTAAGGGTTAATGTTTATAGCAGGTTAACTGTTAGGAGGGGTTAATGTTTATGCAAATGTTAGCAGCAGCTTGTTGGTTCTCTTTCTCTTTAGCATCTTGTGGCTTAGTCTCACGGTTTTAGCATCTAGTTTTACTTGATCAGAATTTATCAAAATAAGCTATTCTATTCTATTCTTTGTTTTATTACTTTCATGCCTGAGGCATCACTATCATGTGCAGATCGTCAGCGTGTATTCAGTGTATGTCTAGCTAGTCAGCATGAATCAAGTGTCTGGTCAGCGTGAAGCCAGTGTGTAATGAATGTATGTCTGGCATGTATCTAGCGTGTGTCCAGTGTCTGGTCTGCATGTATGCAGCGTGTGGATGGTGTGTGTCCAGCGTGTGTCTAGTGTGTGTATAGCTTGTTTCTAGCGTGTGTCCAGTGTCTGGTCTGCATGTATGCAGCGTCTGGATGGTGTGTGTCCAGCGTGTGTCTAGTGTGTGTATAGCTTGTTTCTAGCGTGTGTCCAGTGTCTGGTCTGCATGTATGCAGCGTCTGGATGGTGTGTGTCCAGCGTGTGTCTAGTGTGTGTATAGCTTGTTTCTAGCGTGTGTCCAGTGTCTGGTCTGCATGTATGCAGCGTCTGGATGGTGTGTGTCCAGCGTGTGTCCAGCATCTGGCCTGCGTGTATGCAAAGTCTGGACCGCGTGTGTCCAGTGTCTGGTCTGTGTGTATGCAGCATCTGGATGGCGTGTGTCCAGCGTGTGTCCAGCGTGTGTCCAGCGTGTGTCCAGGCTTGCCGTTGCTGGATGACTCTCTCCTCTTTACCTATCATGGAAGAAAAAATTCCTTCCCTACACCTCTATAGCACAATCCACAGCAATCTTAAGGAGAGGGGGAGAGAGGAGGAGGGGGAGAGAGGAGGAGAAAGAGAGAGAAGAGGGGAGAAAGAAAGGGAGAGAGGAGAAAGAGAGAGAGAGCAAATGTCAGAATGCACCCTTCAGTGGTGTTCACAGTGGTGAACAGCAAACAATAAACACCAGAAGTTAAGGAGAGGGGGAGTGAGGTGAAAGAGGGAGAGAGAGAAAGCACAGACAGACACATTTTTGCTGAAGAACGCATATGATATCTCTCCTCTCTCCTTCCCTCTCCTCACCTCTCTTCTCTCCTCTCTTCCCCTCCCCTCTCCCCTCACACCCACCTATCCTCAGAAAACTGATAAAATTGCACAGTGAGAAACACACCATCACACACTCCCTGCCTCTGAATCAGGCACTCACACCTTGCACTATTGGGACTAGGTGGGAGTTTCTTGCTGGGCAATGGCTTAGAGGTCAGGGTTGTGAAGGAACCCAGGTTTTACACACATGTATGCACACCAACCCACTCTCACACAGAGGGAGGAAGCCAGCAAAGAGAGAGAGAGAGTCAGGAAAAAGAGATTTGTGTACTGTTATCTTCCATGCTGTGTGTTCTGTGTGTGTGTATTTCTGTAAGATGGGTGGATAATGTGAATGATATGAAACACCAGGATGAGTATAATTTGTCTGTCAAACAGAGCTACTGCCTCCTTGCTGTCTTTGTCTCTCTCTCTCTCTCTCTCTCTCTCTCTCTCTCTCTCTCTCTCTCCTTTCTGTCTATATTCCACTCTGTATTTCTCTCTCTCCCTCTCTCTCCCACTCTCTGTCTGTCTCTGTCTGTCTCTCTCTTCCTTCTTTGTGCAATCTGAAGTCTCTCATTTCCCTTCACCTTGTCTCCCAGTGTCTCCCGCTACAGAAGGAGATAAGCTCTACTTACACAGGAGCGCTCTTCTAGCCATGCCATTCACCCTCTCTTCCCATGGAGATTAGCACTGGCATTGGGGTTGGGGCTGTGGGGTTTATATGACCGAGGAATAAGGTTTATTACACAGAGAAGGGATGACGCTGTCTTCATCTGTAATCTCCTCTCTGCATCACTACTGAGGGCTTCTACATGAGGGTTTCTTTTCACAAGACACTCATGACAACCAAACACCACCACACAGGACTAGACTCGAAAATAGTCCTGGTTTAATATAAATATTATAAATATATGTTTTTATTGATAGAGGGCAAATATACATGTATGACACACATAGGTGATTTGTGCATTCATAACAGTTTGTAAACACCCCCCCCCCCCCCATTCTTCTTTTTTCCCCTCCCTTCCCAATCTACTCTAATTCTATCACACTAGCCCCCCATGGAAAGGCCTGATCTAGTTAAAAAGTATGTTTTGAAATGTAAATCAGTGAATTTATGGTCAATGTCAGAGATGGATTATATTTTAAATAACACAATTCTAACAAAATTCAATCCAGCTAAAAATGAATAAGCTAGCTGACATCAGGAGAGGTTTTCTGGGAAAGGTGGTTCTTTGGGAGAGATGGCACAGAATGTTTTCATTCGGAAGTTGCGAGTGCAGCGTTTCTAGCCAGACCACAAGAGACATGAATGAACGTGTGTGTGTGTGTGTGTGTGTGTGTGTGTGTGTGTGTGTGTGTGTGTGTGTGTGCCTGTTTCTCTGTGCCTGTGTGTGTGTCTGTGCATGAGACAGGAGTATGAGAGAGAGACAGAAGGGGAGACTGAGGCCTGGTCCCTCTGAGTTGTCACTATGAGCTAATACTGCTCCATCAGGCTGGAACTCATGTCATTCACTCACTTTCAGCTTTTGAACTCCGATTTTTTTAAATGAACAAATCTTGTGGAAGTGGAATTAACACGAACCTTATCTGGTTTCACATACTGTAGAGTACCATACAGTAGGTATTTTTCATTTGAAACAAAGGACAAATTCATATTAATGCTAAATATTTAATAGCTAAATTAGCTTTACCTTTGAGGTGTCGTGGTGAACAACTTTATTGTTGAGCTTTACCTGCTGTCATGGTGATGCTGGTGTTTTTTTTTTTTTGCTGTTCATGAGCTTCATTTTCAGCCAGGGTTATTTGAATAAAAACATTTAGTTTGGTTCATGATCTGGTGGAAATTCATTTTTTGCCTTTGTAATAAATGTTTAATTTTTTTAATTTGACATGAAGACATAAGTATGTTTTTTATTGATTAATTTTTTGGTTTAATTGGCTTCGAATGACCTGACCTGATTGTGTTGTTTCTGAGTACTGTCAAAGACATCAGAGCGCCTACTGCAGTAATGTTGGGTCAGTCTACTGCAGCAGTGTTGGGTTAGTGTACTGAAGCAGTGTTGGGTTAACAGTGTCTACTGGAACCATGTTGGGTCAGTCTACTGCTGCATCTGACCTGATGGTGTTGTTTCTGAGTACTGTCAAAGACATCAGAGCGTCTACTGCAGCATTGTTGGGTCAGTCCACTCCAGCAGTGTTGGGTTAGTGTACTGCAGCAGTGTTGGGTTAGTCTATGGCAATAGTGTTGGGTCAGTCTACTGCAGCAGTGTTGGGTTAGTCTATGGCAATAGTGTTGGGTCAGTCTACTGCAACGGTGTTGGGTCAGTCTACTGCAGCAGTGTTGGGTCAGTCTACTGCAGCATTGTTGGGTCAGTCTACTGCAACAGTGTTGGGTTAGTCTACTGCAACAGTGTTGGGTTAGTCTACTGCAGCAATGTTGGGTTAGTCTACTGCAGCAGTGTTGGGTCAGTCTACTGCAGCAGTGTTGGGTCAGTCTACTGCAGCAGTGTTGGGTTAGTCTACTGCAACAGTGTTGGGTTAGTCTACTGCAGCAGTGTTGGGTCAGTCTACTGCAGCAGTGTTAGGTCAGTCTACTGCAGCATTGTTGGGTCAGTCTACTGCAGCATTGTTGGGTCAGTCTACTGCAGCAGTGTTGGGTTAGTCTACTGCAACAGTGTTGGGTTAGTCTACTGCAGCAGTGTTGGGTCAGTCTACTGCAACAGTGTTGGGTTAACAGTGTTTACTGGAGCCATGTTAACACCAACAGAACAGTAATGATTAGTAAATGATAACATTGCTTTTACTGCCCCTATTAGCGTTGAGTCTTCGAGCTGGCTGTGGTGGAGAGATCCCACCCCGCCCTGCATACCTTTCCCCTCACCATTTCTCTCCTTCTTTCTCAGTGGTGTAAATTTGAACCTTCTTACGTCATCTGCCTGTTTTTTGCTTTTTCTCATTCACAGCAGGTAGATGTGGAAGAATGGGTATGTCCTTACACACACACACACACACACACACACACACACACACACACACACACACACACACAGAGCCAGTCAGCCTGTCCTGACAGCACGGTTCACCCTCACACACCATCCTTTCACACAATATTCTGCACATGTGATTGAGGACACACACTCCTCTCTCTTTCTTTTGCTCTCTCCCACACTGATCTCAAATAGCAGTTACATGTGTAATTAATAAATGTAAGTGCACTATAATAGTATGCCTAAAAATTGGCATAATTTAATGCAGAATATTGTCTGAAAATATAATGGTTAATAAACATTTATTATTATTGTTGTTATTGTGTTTACCATTCAGTCACAACATGCTCCATGTGTTCATGTAGCCTCTTCATGCTCAGGGAAAGAGCAAGGAACTCATCCCACACCAACCCCCAGTATGCAGGACTCCCAGTATGCAGGACTCCCAGTATGCAGGATTCCCAGTGTTCAGTGCTTACCTAATAACTTGCTGGCCTTGTTTGGCACCCTCATGACCTCTGACCTCTGGTGTATATTGAAAGGCTGTCAATTTGTTACATTGGGAAATTCAGTAGAGCGGGCTGGCTAACAGTCTGCTTAGATGCTCCAAGCTTACACATTGGTGTTACCATAAGCCAATGACGTCCCATCATGAATGTTTGTCACTCTAGATGCTCAGAGTGTGCACGTTGTATAACTGTAAGCCTCGGAGCATGTGCACGTATGTCTAAGCACAATCCAGGGAGATGTTAGCATGCAGGTTTCTGTGCTACTCTGATGGTGTGTTCCACTGCTCAGCTCAGACCCGCTCTGGTTCACTGTGGTTGAGTAGTAGGATGCAAACCTGAGCTCTTTCCTACAGACTCACTATGGCATTGACTCACTTGGGGATTGACTGACTATGGCATTGACTCACTATGGTGTTGATTCATTATAGCATTGACTCATTATCACACCACAGTTGCTGCTCACTCTGCTAGTGACTGCTTGCATGTTCACTCTAATCAGGGCAACATTGTGACCATGTATTTTTGTCTTTTGAGGCCTTTTATTTATTTATATATTTTGTTTCTTTATATATTAGTATATATACTTATATATACTAGCACAGTATACACTCACTGGCCACTTTATTATGTACACCTGTCCAACTGCTCATTAACACAAATGTTGAATCAGCCAATCACATGGCAGCAACTCAATGCATTTAGGCATACACATGGCCAAGACCATCTGCTGCAGTTCAAACTGAGCATCAGAATGGGGAAGAAAGGTGATTTTAGTGACTTTGAATGTGGCATAGTTGTTGGTGCCAGACGGGCTTGTATGAGAATTTCAGAAACTGCTGATCTACTGGGATTTTCACGCACAACCATCTCTAGGGTTTACAGAGAAGGGTCAGAAAAAGAGAAAATATCCAGTGAGTGGCAGTTCTGTGGGTGCAAATGCCTTGTTGATACCAGAGGTCAGAGGAGAAAGGCCAGACTGGTTTGAGCTGATAGAACGGCAACAGTAACTCAAATAACCAGTCATTACATCTGAGGCATGCAGAAGAGCATCTCTGAACACTCAACATGTCAAACCTTGAGGCAGATGGGCTACAACAGCAGAAGACCTCACCGGGTGCAACTCCTGTCAGCTAAGAACAGGAAACCGAGGCTACAATTCACACAGGCTCACCAAAATTGGACAATAGAAGATTGGAAAAACGTTGCCTGGTCTGATGAGTGTCGATTTCTGCTGTGAAATTTGGATGGGAGGGTCAGAATTTGGCTTCAACAACATGAAAGCTGAAAGCATGGATCCATCCTGCCAATGGTTCAGGCTGGTGGTGGTGGTGGTGGTGCAATGGTGTGGGGGATATTTTCCTGGTACACTTTGAGCCCATTAGTACCAACTGAGAATCGTGTCAACACCACAGTCTACCTGAGTATCGTTGCTGACCATGTCCATCCCTTTATGACCACAGTGTATCCATCTTCTGATGGCTACTTCCATCAGGATAACGTGCCACGTTATAAAGTGCAAATCATCTCAGACTGGTTTCTTGCACACGACAATGAGTTCATTGTACTCAAATGGCCTCCACAGTGACCAGATCTCAATCCAGTAGAGCACCTTTGGGATTTGGTGGAACAGGAGATTCACATCATGGATGTGCAGCTGACAAATCTGCAGCAACTGTGTGATGCTATCATGTCAATATGGACCAGACTTTCTGAGGAATGTTTCCAGTACCTTGTTGTGTAATGTCACGAAGGATTAAGGCAGTTCTGAAGGCAAAAGGGGGTCCAACCCAGTACTAGCAAGGTGTACCTAATAAAGTTGCTGGTGAGTGTATATGTGGTGTTATATATACAGTGTATATATATATATATATATATATATATATATATATATATATATATATATATATATAAAATATCCTGTTTTCTTTTTTTGAACTGGTGTACAAATCAGCAATTCAATGACATTGAAAAAACATAGTTTCCAGACCACCAAGCACTATACCAGACAACTATGCACATATAAACTATGAAGATATGACCTACCACTAGAACATATGACCTACCATTATGAACATATAACCTACTACTATGAACTTATGACCTACCACTGCACTCTTTTGTTGTCTTCTCAGGGGATCATATGACTGTTAAATGACCCCATGATATTATAATCCATAGGCAATCTAATCCTAATCCATATCTAGAGAGGACTGTAGAACGAGCAGATGCTTTAGATCGATATGCACAACAGATACATAGCAAAATAGAATCTGAGAGCTGACTGGTCCTGGTCCTGTTTAATTGGTCTGTGTTTAGACTTCTTGGTCCTGTTGTGTTGGTCCGTGTGTATACTTGCTGGTCCTGTTGTGTTGGTCTGCATGTAGACTGACTAGCCCTGGTTCCATTGTGTTAGTCTTTGTATAGACTGACTGTCCCTGGTCCTGTTGTGTTGGTCTGCATGTAGATTGACTGATTCTGGTCCTGTTGTTTGGGTCTGCATGCAGACTTGCTGGTTCCATCGTGTGGGTCTGTGTGTAGACAGACTGGTTCTGGTCCTGTTGTGTGGGTCTGCGTGTAGACAGACTGGTTCTGGTCCTGTTGTGTGGGTCTGCGTGTAGACTTCCTATTCCTGTTGTGTTGGTCTGCGTGTAGACTGACCTTAATGAGGTTAAACAGCACATCTTCACTCGTCTAATCTTTCCTTTTCGGCTCCTCTTTTGTTTGTTTTTTTGTTTTAAAGGCCATTTGCTGTTCCTCAGAAGTTTACTACTGTTTTCATTATTAACAATACTGTTCTGTTTTTCCATGCCATGCAGAAATTCATGATGAAGGTAAGATTGCCTGTGTGTGTGTGTGTGTGTGTGTGCGTGTGTGTGTGTTTGTGTGTGTATTTATCATCACTTCTTTGATTTTCACTCTTTCATAAGTTCTGAAAGTGTTTTTTTCTGCTTTTCATCTTTTGCTTGATGTCACTCACATCACACAGTTACTGACATCTGACTTCTGCAATCAGCAGCCTCTCCAGATGATGTCATCTGAGTGGCTTTCTCTGATTGGCTTGCACTTTGAAGCAAAGATTTTGGTTATGAGACTTAAAAAATGTAGTGAGAAACACCACAATGCATATGGAATTATTCTACTATGGTCTGTGTTTCTTAGCAACACACACACACACACACACACACACACACACACACACACACACACACACACACACACACACACAGTTTACTCCTTACTGAGTCAGTGTCACTATTGCCCAGTACAGTGGTTCCTTTCAGCAAGACGTTCTCTGGATCCTGATATTATGCCCGACCGGTTTAAGGCCCGACTGACAGCGCAGAGACGCATGTGGTTCTCCTCCAGTGTCTGGCTTGGTCAGGATCTATGGCAGTTTGTTGATTATTGATAATACATTTACACACATACTGACATATTTTGATAGAACCTACTTTTGTATACAGTAATGGTTTTAGCCAGTTTTAGACTTGTTAATCAGGCATTTACCAGTATTGTTTTGATGGGTAGATGTGATGTGTCATTATGTGATGTGATGATGTGTGATTATGGTTGTTGTTGAGCATGTGTGTGAGTGCGTGTGTGCGTGTGTGCGTGCGTGCGTGCGGGCGTGTATGTGTGTGTGTGTGTGTGTGTGTGTGTGTGTGTGTGTGTGTGTGTGTGTGTGCTGGTGCTTGTGTGTGTGCAGGTGCATGTGTGTGTGCTTCTGTGCGTGTGTATGCAGGTCTCTGGATGTGTGCAGTGAGTGTGTGTTTAGCACACACTAAACCAGACAAAGACAACAGCTGCAAGTTGTTTGATGAGAGTCAGAACCGTTGTCCACAGTTATCGTGGGCCAGTGTGTTGGGGTCAGGGGTAGGGTAAGGATTAAAGTCAGGATTAGGGTTAGGATTAAGGTTAAAGTTAGAGTTAGGGTAAGAGTTAGAGTTAGGGTAAGGCTAAGGGTTAGCGTTAGGATTAAGGTTAGAGTTAGGGTTAGGGTAAAGGTTAGGGTTAGGATTAGCTCTCACACAGACCTTGGGTTAGTGCTAGGGTTAGGTAGAGAGTGTTAGATTGAGAATATGGAAATCTTATTCTTTGTGTAACCATTGGTGTTTGTATTTGTGTGTGTGTGTGTGTGTGTGTGTGTGTGTGTGTGTTCTCTGTTGTAGACAGCCCAGGGTGGAGGTCATCGCACTCTTCTCTATGGACATGCAGTTTTACTCCGGCACTCCTACAGTGGAATGGTGAGAGGAGCGTATGTGTCTGTTTGTATGTGTATGTTTCTCTGTGTGTGTGTGTGTGTGTGTGTTTGTTTGCATGTGTGTGAATTTTTGAGTGTGTGACTAAGGGCATACTCACACTAGGCTCTGTGATCCGGGCCCGGGCACGGTTCCCTGCCGAAGCACGGTTCGTTTGGCTAGTGTGAGCGCTCCAACCGTGCCCGGGCCCGGATCAGTTAACCGTGCTCGGGCCCGCTTGAAGAGGTGGGCCAGGGCACGATTCATGTGGACTCAGGCACGGTTAGCTTCTAGTGTGAGCGCTATCCGTGCCCGGGCCCGCTTGGTGCCTCGTCTGATTGGTTCATTTCGCTGGAACTCAAACATGACATCAGTGATGCGACGCTCACGTTAAACAGTCATAGCGGCAAAGCGATTAGCAGACAATCGTTGTGTTAAATTATCGATAAATCTGTGCTTGCACCGTGTTTCTGCACTCCCAAAACGACTCCAAAAATACAATAAAAAGAGAATCGTGAACTCCATAGTTTTGTGCGAGCGCGCTTTTTTTCCAAATAAAGCGCCGTTGTGATGACGTAAGCGAACCGTGCCTAGTGTGAGTACGCCCTAAGAGACAGACATTCCGTCTCAAAGACTTTTCAGCTTTGTGGGTAACCAAAGGCTGCACAAGCTCCACCCTCATGGTCCTGATTCTATAATGCACGAATGAGCTGCAACATATAAAAGAGGGCGTGTTGGGCATGGGAGGGTGTGGCCAGTGGTGATGGACGAGCTGGTTTCCCCTCCCCTTTTCTCCTGCAGTACCTCTGCTGCTTGGCAACTTCTCGTTCTTCGACAGATAAACTAGCGTTCGACGTGGGCCTTCAGGAGGACACTACAGGTATACAGACAAACACAGACACTACAGGTACACAGACACTACAGGTACACAAACACAGACGCTACCGGTACACAGACCCTACAGGTACTCAGACAAACACAGACACTACAGGTACACAGACACTACAGGTACACAGACATTACAGGTACACAAACACAGACACTACAGGTACACAGACCCTACAGGTACTCAGACAATCACAGACACTGCAGGTACATGGACACCACAGGTACAGAGACAACAATAGACACTACAGGTACACAGAAACAACAGGTACGCTGACACTACAGGTACTCAGACACTACAGGTACACAGATACTACAGGTACACAGACAAACACAACCACTACA
>NC_135213.1:24153929-24168929 GCF_052324685.1 Brachyhypopomus gauderio
GTGAATATTTGCCATGTGAAGGTTTATCCTGCAGTGGAGACCAATGACCAGCAGCTCCTGAGACAGGAGGCTGTACGACCCCTGACTGTTACGCTGTTTGTGTCGTTGTTTTTGCAAAAGACATTTTCACAAAGCAGCTTCAAAGAAACTGGTGCTCAGGCCCTTCCGAGTGACGTCTTGGTTCATGGCAGGGAAGGTGGACAGACTGTCATGGACGTTTAAGCTGCACCTCCACACCCCCCTTTCAACTCTGCTGCTCTCTCCACTCAGTGCTGACTGAGCTTTGTGAGTCTGAGGCTGGAAGACAGATGAAGGAAGTGAGACAGGTGGAGTGTTGGGTGCTTGCTCCCCCCTCCTCCCCTACCTCCATCTTCCTCTCCCTCCCTCCTCCCTCCGCTTTCTCCCTCCCTCACTCCTCTCCCCCTCCTCTTCTCCCTGCCTCCTCCCCTCCTCCCTCTGCTCCTTCACTCCTCTCCCTCTCCTCCTCTCCCTCCCTCCTCCCTTCGCTCCCTCCCTCCCTCCTCCCTTCTCCCCTCTCTCCCTCCCTCCCCTCCTCCTCTCCCTCTCCTCCTCTCCCTCCCTCCTCCCTTCTCCCTTCTCTCCCTCCCTCCCCTCCTCCTCTCCCTCCCCTGCGTTTCTCTGGCTCTTTCATTTCACAGGTTTATGTAACCCGTGAAGTGATGCGTAAGCAGCTATTGTGTGGGGAGGGCTTCTTTTGTAAGTGTTCCCTCTCTGTGTATGTATTCCTATCTTCGTGTGGGTGTGTGTATTTCTATATTTTTGTGAGTGTAGGCATGTATATGTGATTATATGGCTGTGGATGTGTGTGGATTTGTGGGTGTAGGGCTGTGTGTATATCTGTGGGTGTATGTCCTTCACTGTAATCAGTGAAAAAGAGCCCATTGAGGTTCCCAGTGTAAACCTGTGTTCTCCTCTCAAAAGGCCCTGTGGGGACAGAATCACTCCCTGCCGTTGGTGACCTCGCTGGTTTGGTAAAGGCAGCGGTTCTGTGATCTCTCATATAGGAGAGTTGTGTTGCTTTAGTGGTTCGGTGTGTGTAGGATTCATCAGATACTTCCAGATCCTGGTTTAGCTCTAAAGCATAGGAGCTGTAGACTGCAGCCCTGCACGGTCTCTCTCCCTCCTGTTCAGTAATGGACACACGGTCTCTCTCCCTCCTGTTCAGTAATGGACACACGGTCTCTCTCCCTCCTGTTCAGTAATGGACACACGGTCTCTCTCCCTCCTGTTCAGTAATGGACACACGGTCTCTCTCCCTCCTGTTCAGTAATGGACACACGGTCTCTCTCCCTCCTGTTCAGTAATGGACACACGGTCTCTCTCCCTCCTGTTCAGTAATGGACACACGGTCTCTCTCCCTCCTGTTCAGTAATGGACACACAGTCTCTCTCCCTCCTGTTCAGTAATGGACACACGGTCTCTCTCCCTCATGTTCAGTAATGGACACACGGTCTCTCTCCCTCCTGTTCAGTAATGGACACACGGTCTCTCTCCCTCATGTTCAGTAATGGACACACGATCTCTCTCCCTCATGTTCAGTAATGGACACACGATCTCTCTCCCTCATGTTCAGTAATGGACACACGATCTCTCTCCCTCATGTTCAGTAATGGACACACGGTCTCTCTCCCTCCTGTTCAGTAATGGACACACTGTCTCTCTCCCTCATGTTCAGTAATGGACACACTGTCTTTCTCCATCCTGTTCAGTAATATTTTGCACAATGCCCATATCCAGGTTAACATCAAACTCCACTGTCACTACGTTTGATGTTACACTTCCACCCTACCTACGCCCAGCCTACACCCTACCTCTGCCCCATCTGTGCGGTAACTGCGCCCTACCTGTGTGCTGTTTGCGCCCTACCTGTGCCCTCTTGTCTTTGCCCTAGGTCTGTACACTATGAAGGAGGTGCTGTGTCTACACATGCCCGCTCACTCTGGAGGCTGGAGACGCTCAGAGTTGCGTGAGTGTCTCAAACCAGACTCATAGAAGAGGCTGTCGACTCAGGTTACAGTCATACCTATACATGTTAACATGCTGCAGTTTGCGATGATCTCTCTCTTACTCACTGCGTCCACTGAGACGCGTATCGGTGACGTTCCAGCCATCACTGACTCTGCACCTGCTCTCCACTCCAGTCTAAGCAGCACATATTTTGCCAGGACAGGGTGCACTGGGGTTACACACCCCAGTCCCCGCCTCACTCTCGTGCTCCCAGGGCTTGGCTCTTTGCTGGAGTTGCACACTATTATGTCTGGAGAGAAATCTTGCACTCTGAGAAGTGTAAACCTTCAAATTTGGACATCCACGATGAGTCTAATTACATTCTGCAGGGCAGTTTGCTCAAAGCCCCCCAGACAGGATTTAGGTCGGTGGCCATGAAGGTCAGTTTTAATTCACGGATCACAGAAACATAGTCTCCCCATATAGCCAGATGGTGGTCGACGTGCATTAGATGTGTGTGGAGCCCCCAGTTCTGCTGTAATGCACTGAGATGTGTGTTTCCACAGCTGGAGTGGTAGTCATACTCGCTGGGGTCAGCCATTCCGCCTGCGTCATGTGACCACAGGGAAGTACCTCAGCCTGCTGGACGACAAAGGCCTGGTGCTGATGGACAAGGAGAAGGCGGACGTCAAGTCCACAGCCTTCTGCTTCCGCTCGTCGAAGGTGGGCCTGCACCAACCCGCCGTGATATTAAACACCAGCCAACACACCAGTCTGACTTTGATATCTCAGCTGCTTTATATACTGAAATGTTTAAGGAGTTCGGAAAGGGGTGATGGGAGGGAAAGAGAGAAATACAGTGAGAAACCGAGGACTGAGTAGTGAAAGGTGTGTGTGTGTGTCAGGGAGAGAGTGCATGAAGGAGAGATAGAGAGAGAGATTGAGAGAGGGAGAGAGGTGTGAGAAAGCAGGAGAGGTTCTCTGCATCAACTCCCTCTGGGGTGTGTGCTTGTGACATTGTGGGAGTTAATGTTTCTGCTTCATCAGCCCTGACTGGCCACTGAGAGTGCATGCACTGCCATGTACTAAGTGTGGCTGGTCTCAGATCAGCCAGTAAGTGTGCAAGTGCTACTGTGAACTGTGTGTGGCTGGTCTCAGATCAGCCAGTAGTCACAAGCATTGTGGTATTGTTGGCAGGTCTCAGAGTAGCCTGTGTGTCTGGACTCGCCACATGCCAACACTGGACCATGAATACATTAAGATGTCAAGTGTGCCATTTACTAAATGTGATATGGGAATACACAAAGTGTTTGCAGTGAAGACAAGTGAAGACCTGGCACCCTGTACACAGAGCTGCATATCGAGTGTCATGTGTCCTACCTGACAAACCACACCCCTCAAAGACTAATCACTACCTCTCCCTGACTAACTAGTGCTCTGACTGTCTGTTGCTCTCTTTGACTGCAGGAGAAGCTTGACTTTGGGCTGAGGAAGGAGGTGGATGGTATGGGTGTCCCTGACATAAAGTACGGTGACTCGGTCTGCTATATCCAGCATGTGGACACCGGGCTCTGGCTCACCTACCAATCAGTGGATGCCAAGTGTGCTCGCATGGGCGGAGTCCAGAGGAAGGTGGGTGTGCTTTTATATGCCCAACCGGGCCCCGTTTCACTGCTTCACCTTCATGATTTCAACAATGACCTACATTACCTTAGCTGACTTGACAGAGCCATTTGGAAACAATTCGGAGAATCTTGCCTAAGAGAACCTCTCACGTTCTCACGTCGTTAATTGAACCCTCCATGTTTGGGCCCACTGCTCTGCTTCATTGAAGTTCTTCCTAACGTGAATACATGGGATCTGACGTTCGTCCCTGACGTTTGACGTTTGTCCCCGTTGGCTTTAGTTCCTGCTGACGTGTGTGCCCATTGATGTCAGCTCTGCTCAGGTCTGCAGAAGAGAAAGCGTCTTGCGGGCGCTAGTTAGGACGGATGTAGCCTTCCTGACACTATTAGCTTAGCTTAATAGTTCCTTTCATATGAGGACAGCTTAGAGCAGATTTAGCGAGGCGCTGTCATTAGGAAGATGTTAACCATGCCCACTCGTTATTCCTGCTACTTCTGAATGGACACACCCCCCCATCTTCCCCCCAAGCCACAAAGATGGCGTCTGTGGTCACACAATGGTGTGTGTGTGTGTGTGTGAATGGGTCAGAGATCTTTTTTCTGTGTTTAATATTACATATACTGGGGGGGGTGTGCGAGTATGAGCGGGTAGAATGTAAAGAATTGTATATGCACCACTTATATGTGTGTGTGTGTGGGTGGTGCTCACATTTTGCTCTGTGTTCAGGCTATAATGCACCATGAGGGCCATATGGATGATGGTTTAACACTCTCTCGGTCGCAACACGAGGAGTCTCGCACTGCCAGGGTCATTCGTAGTACCGTGTTCCTGTTCAACCGCTTCATCAGGTAACACATGCACACTAACGTGGATACACACACACTGTGCGCATACGGACATTCGCACCATTGTTATATCATTTATAAATAAATATTTCTTCAGTGCTAGTCTCTCTCTCCACTATTTCCAGGGGACTGGACACTCTCAGCAAGAAGGGAAAGACCTCTATGCTTGATCTGCCAATTGAATCGGTCAGCCTGAGTCTGCAAGATCTCATTGGCTACTTCCAGCCTCCAGATGAACACCTAGAACATGAGGACAAACAAAACCGTCTCCGCGCCCTGAAGAACCGACAGAACCTTTTTCAAGAAGAGGTTGGTACTGAAGATCTAACACACTTCACCTGAGAGTTTTAGCATCTTAAGATACACCAACTTGACATTCCTGTATAATCCAGTGCTTGAGTGCGAGAGAGAGAGAGAGAGAGAGAGAGAGAGAGAGAGAGAGAGTGTGTGTGTGTGTGTGTGTTTGTTCAACTGAGCTTCCCTGCATTGTATCTTCTTATACTCCTACATTACGTTTTCCACTCTAATCTCTTTTAGCTGCCATCACTGTAAAAGCCCCTTGACATGAAAACACATTTTTCAACTCTTAGACCTCTTCAACAATAACCACTCTAATAACACGACTCGTTACACTCACATATACATATGTTTGCCAAGACAATTTAAATCAATGGATTTGCAGTTCAAAGCCCCTGGAGTGCATTACAACCAAGCACTTGTAAACAAAAATGATGTGTGTGTGTGTGTGTGTTCCTATAGGGCATGATAAACCTGGTTCTGGAGTGTATCGACCGCTTGCATGTGTACAGCAGTGCTGCTCATTTTGCGGACGTGGCCGGTCGAGAAGCAGGAGAGGCCTGGAAGTCCATCCTCAACTCACTCTACGAGCTGCTGGGTGAGAAGCTGTGCTGTGGCCCCGCCCCATCTCTGCCCCGCCCCCATCTCTGCCCCGCCCCTATCTCTGCCCCTCCCCATCTCTGCCCCGCCCCTATCTCTGCCCCTCCCCATCTCTGCAGCTGTCTCCTGGGTCTCTGTCAGTTTATTAATTGAGATTAATATGTGAAATCATCTTTGCTTGTTTGCACAGTGTCCTCAGCAGGTGAATGTACAGTGTCCAGAGCTGTTATTGTGTGTTATTTTGTGTTATTGTGTGTTATTTTGTGTTATTGTGTGTTATTTTGTGTTATTTTGTGTTATTGTGTGCTCCACCACATTGGATCTGCAAATGACATGAGATTAGAGTGCAGCTTTAATCTGAGTGCATGGTTAATCTGATGACACTCGTGTATTTTCTGGGTGAAGCGTATGGGAATGGCCTGCACCGTTCTGCCTTCCCCAGAAAGTGGACAATGAGCAGCAAAGCCTAGAAATCAGACAAGAAATCATAAAATCATGCAAAGTAAGAGTCAGAGCAGAGCACCAGTGGAGAACAGACACAAACCTCCCAGCTAATACATCCACCTGAAAACGTAACGCTATGGAAGTGTAACATCATGATACACATCTGAATGATTATGTACTGAAGATTGTCGACACAAAAATAAGGGCATGTTAATATTAATGTTAATGTTAATACTTTTTTTTGTGTTAATATTAACATGTTGTTTTCTTTTTGTTGTTCAGCTAAAAGTGCATTTATTGAAATTACATAGTAGTTGGACATATTTTTTGTGTCACACGTGTTCAGATTGACTATAAATTACACTGTGTGATTCCCTGCAAACGTTCAGCCCAGTGGAATCTTTGCAGGCAGCATGATTGTAGGTGTTTGTACTTTAAGAAAGTAACACAACTTATTTGTAATTGTAACACAACTTAAATTGTATTAATTACATGTAAACGATCAGTTTTGACTCTACAAGCACCGTTTAGTGAAGGTCTCTACATAGTTGCACTCAATGAAAATAGCTGCCCACTAAAGGGCAAGTGAATTATGTTATATTATTTAAAATAATAATGTAAATTATGTATTTATTATTTATTTTTTGTTTGGTGTACTTAGTGCATCACACATCATGGCCATATCATACTGACAACATTTTTGTGTTCAGTAACCTTGTTTTTGAGGAATTATCCAGTTGTCTTTTTTGTTTGCTGTTGCTCGCCATTTTTGCTTGAAAGGGTTCATGATGGTGGAGCCTCCTCAACAAATAATTAAAATATATTTTTCCACACACCCTACAACACCTCCCACTCACTCAATCTCCTCACTCTCTACATCACTCTTTCATTTTATAACATCCCCTAGTTTTTTCATCACTTCCTTCTCTCTCTCTCTCTCTCTCTCTCTCTCTCTCTCTCTCTCTCTCTCTCTCTCTCACCTGACCTGTCTGTCCTGCGCTAGGCTATCACTCTGCCTTCACTCACTCCCTCCTCACTCTCTACATCACTCTTCCTCCACTCACTCTCTCTCCTCACTCTCTATATCACTCTCCCTCCACTCACTCTGTGGTAAATGGATTGCATCTTGACCCTTAAACTAAACGTCATTGTTAGAAAAACTGGACCAAATTTCCTTTTCATTTTATGTTGATTAATTGGCTGCAAAAATGCCATAATTAAATCAAAAAGTCATCAGCAATATGCCAACCGGCAGGCAGACACACACTGTACAAAAGGCCCTACAGGAGCGTAACCATTTAACTGGCTGGACGTGACGTCATCACTCTGGCAGTTGACGAGTTCGTTTCAGTTGGTCTTTGTGGGGAGCCCGTTGTGCGATGTTCGTCGAGGGATTTTGATTGTATATAGTGCATCGTTCGTGCGTACATGACTTAATGTAAGTTTATTGTTGTTCTGGATGGCGGAGGATGTAATGTAGTAGTAGTTGTAATGTAATATGATCACGTTTGCGTTCGTGTGATCACGGCGCTTTGAGTTCACCGCACGGGTTTAGCTAACTTGTTAGCGGTTAGCACGTGATTATTAAGTTAGTTCAGTTACGATGACTTGTTTCTTTACAGTGTGTGTTATGTCCGACCCTTACGTTTGTATATTTGTTACCTTATAACTATTTACATAGCATACTATTTCGCTGTTATGAGTAGTTACATATTTCGTTGTACAGCGTTATTAAGTCATTAAGACAATTGCATATATTCGCCACCAGAGGGTGCAAAGGCACCAGTTGTACTGTTTATTCTATTTGTGCTTGTTATCTGTAAATGGAGATTATACATCTCATATCTGTATTTGTATTTTCAGAACCACACACACAACTACACATTTGCACTATACACAGCCATCCTGTAACACACACCTCACATTCATATCCCTGCCTTGAACTGAAGAATAAAGAGTTGAATGCATTTTGGCCTCAAGTGGTGTTCTGGCCGACACACCGGGGTTGAATATAGCAAAAGAGGGTAGACCAGTGACCAGCTCTAACTCTCAAGTTTAGTCTTCACTACATTTAATGGTCCTTCGAGCCGGATAGAGCTGTGTTTACCCCCTGAAGATGGATGCAGTACAACAACACGAGGCAGAGGATGTACGTCCCAAGCGGCGTCTACGGCTCCCAACTCGCTATGAAGATTATGAGGTAGCATTAGCCGGTTATCATCCTCACAGACATGGACACGATGACGGGCGGAATCCGTATCAGGAGGGAAGGGCCAAGATGACCACCCTCAACTACACTCACGGTTCACCACGCCACCAGCCCGTGGGATATGATGAGGATTGGACAGAGGCAGATGCATGCTATCCTGGCACCAGTCTGACGCTTGAAGCAGAAGACCAGAGGGCATCTCAGCTACGCTCAGATCAAGTATACAGGGGAGCGACACGAGATTACTCTACTCCACATCCATACTCTCTCTCTCGGCAGCCTGAAGAGGATATCAGAGTAGAGCTGGAGGAGATTCAGCATGAACGGCTCTTACTCCGACAATCACAGCAGCGCATTTCATCTGACCTAGCTGAACTTCGCTCCATCAGAGCAGATATGAAGGAGCTTGTAGATACAGCTCGTCACTTCCAGTCTGACCAAAGTCCTCTTCATAGCACACAACTGAAACAAGACGCCTGTGTTAGTAGACAGGACCCAACCCCAGCACAGATGTGGCCATCCTGCAAGAGCGAACCAGATATCGAGGAGGATGACTGGCCTGCGCCGCCTTCCTGGCCAGACAATTCAGAAGAAGTGCAACCATCTAGCGACCAACCGCTAACGGACCGCCTCGACCAGATGATTAGAGAGCTTCAGGCCCTCAAGATGGAGGCTCAGGCAACTGACAAGAGTATACATCTTAAGGCGAAGACATCTCCTCAAGCTCCAGTTCGCAACGCAAACGCTGATGGAGGACGCCATTCACGTGGAACTACTCACTCGCCTCAGGTAGTAAGCACCAGGACCACAGCACCCCCTCCTAGTTCCTGGACTCTACCGATGAGGTCGCAACGTCTTGAACGACAGTCGACAGTTCCACAGCCTGCAGCTCCCGCCCGATCGCGGCCACCTCTTCACACGCAGTCCCTCCATCACAGCTCCTCCGTGGCGGAGACATCTTACAGAGGGCCTCGTCCCACCATACCCAACTTCACAAACCGAGACCCTAGTGAGTTTGCTCGACTGAAGATCGCATTGGAGAACCTCTTGCCCGCTGATGGGACTGAGCTATTCAAATATCAGGTACTGGTAGATCACCTGAAACTGGAGGAGGCTACGCTTATTGCAGACGCCTACTTGCACTCCCCAACGCCCTACACAGACACTATGGCAGCGTTGAGTGACAAGTTCGGCCAGCCCCATCAGGTAGCACTGAAGCGAATCGCTACAGTAATGGACTCCCCAGACGTGAGACGTGGGGACACCGCTGCCTTTGAGAAGTTTGCGCTTCAGATCCAGTCACTGGTGGGCATGCTCCGAACACTAGGCCCAGAAGGAGAAGTGGAGTTACAGTGTGGCTCACATGTGGCCCGACTGCTTAGTAAGCTACCAACCGAGCAGAGGGCAGAGTTTCGCCGCCGCATGTTCTACCACTCTGGGACCAGCTACACCCTGCTTGACCTTGCAGCATGGCTGAATTATGAGGCCTGGTGCCAAGATTTTGATGGCCAGCTACCTGCAAAGGGGACCAGGGAAGGACAGAGGCCTAGATTAGAGCCGCGTCAGGGAAGGAGATCAGCCACAGTTCTGCATGGCGCTGGCGAAGCAACGAAGAAGGAGAGCACTCCACCCAAGCAGGCTTTCTCGCAAGGGAAGAGCCAGCCCTATTGCCCCTTCTGTGACAGTTCAGAGCATTACCTCAGTCAGTGTACAGCGATATCTAAGCTTACCAAAACGCAAGTAGCGGACTGGATAAGGACCAGCCGGAGATGCTGGAGATGTGCACGACGGCATCAGGCAGCGCAGTGTAACCTAAAGAAGGCTTGCGGTCTGTGTCAGGGAAAACACCTACAGGTGCTTCATGAGGTCAACGCCAGGTCATTGAAGGGACCAGCCAAGCTTGCCGCAATGGAGAAACCTAGCGAGAGTTCAACCACTGAGGTACTCTACCTCGATAGACCCACAGCAGGCAGTAGAGTCCTGCTAAAGGTTGTCCGCATTCTCATTCATCACGGCAACCAGACACTTGATACTTTCGCTGTCTTAGATGATGGCTCGGAGAGAACAATGCTGCTGCCTGCTGCGACAGACAGGCTTAGTCTGCAAGGCGCCCCAGAAGATCTATCACTGCGTACCATACGACAGGATGTGCAAACTCTCCATGGTGCATCAGTGTCTTTCTCGATCTCCTCTCCTGCCAACCCGAAACGGAAGTATCGCATCACAGGAGCATTCACTGCAGCTCGCATCGACCTAGCAGATCATACCTACCCCATGGAGCAACTTCAGCGAAAATACAAGCATTTGGTTGGTCTGCCAATACAGCCCTTCAAGACTGTCAGACCCCTTCTACTCATCGGGAGTGACCACCCACATCTCATTACTCCCATGGAGCCGGTCCGGTTGGGGCCTCCGGGAGGCCCTGCCGCAGTTCGTACGAGGTTGGGCTGGGTGTTACAGGGGCCTGCTAGTATGGTACACCAGACGGCTTGCCCACACCAGTGCTTGGTGACATCGGTACCAACTCAGGTGAATGAGCTGATGGGCTATGTGGAGAAATTATGGCAAGTTGATACGGTGCCATTCAGAAGTGATAAGCTGGTCACCCGCTCCAGACAGGATCATGAGGCTGTAAGCCTCCTTGAGATGCGAACCTCACGTGTGGATGTGGATGGTGTCCTCCGTTATGCCACACCGCTGCTCCGTCATACAAACATGCCCTGCCTTCAGGCCACTAAAGACGCCGTCATGCCATGCCTGAGGAGGGTTGAACGGAGATTGTCTAGAGATCCTGAGTGGGCCAGTGCCTACAAGGCAGAGATGGGAAAACTGATTCAAGCAGGATCAGTGAAGAAGCTCGAGACTCAACAGCTGTCTGAGGAAGGGGAAGCCTGGTATGTTCCCCATCACATGGTCAGTCATAACGGCAAGAACCGATTAGTGTTCAACTGTTCTTATCAGTACCAAGGGCAAAGCCTGAATGAACACTTACTTCCTGGACCAACATTAGGAGCATCTTTGCTAGGGGTCCTTCTGAGGTTCCGCGAGCATGCCACAGCCATCTCAGGTGATATCAAAGGTATGTTTCACCAAGTCCGCCTACTCCCTGAGGATCGCGTCTTGCTACGCTTCATATGGCGTGACTTAGCCCAGAATGAGCCTGTAGCAGTATATGAGTGGCAAGTACTGCCCTTTGGCACAACGTGCAGCCCTTGCTGCGCCACATTTGCCCTGCAGCGACATGTTACAGATAACAGCCAGCCTGGGGACGAGGTAAGATCCTCAGTCAAGAGATGCTTCTATGTCGATAATTGTCTGCAGAGCTTCCCGACCGTGACTGAGGCTAGACATCTCATTGATCAGTTGAGACCGTTACTGTTGTCAGCTGGATTTGACTTGCGCCAGTGGGCCAGCAATGAGCCCGGGGCTATTAGTCACCTGCCTGAAGAGGCCCGATCAAACAGTGCTGAACTCTGGCTCAGTCTCGAGAAGGTTGACAGTCCCGAGTCCACCCTGGGTCTTAGTTGGAACTTTCAGGAAGATCTCCTTGGTTACAAGCACCGTCCGGTTCATTATGGCGTCCCGACTATGCGTAATATCTACAAGGTGCTCGCCAGTCAGTACGATCCTTTGGGGTTCATCTTACCCTACACCACCCGAGCCAAGATGTTAGTCCGGCACCTGTGGGACAAGCACAGAGGCTGGGATGACCCGAATTTACCCCCTGACCTCCTTCAGCAGTGGAGGGACTGGGAGGAAGAGTTGCAGTTTTTACCTCTGGTTGTCTTGCCACGGCCGTACTTACCTAAGGATGCAGATCTATCTGATGTCCAGCGAGAAGTGCATGTGTTCTGTGACGCTTCAGAACAAGCCTATGGCTCAGTAGCCTACCTACGGACTGTTGACGGTCAAGGCCAGACCTATCTGTCATTCTTGTTGGGCCGGTCAAGAGTTGCACCCAAACGACTGCTTTCTATACCCAGACTAGAACTTTGTGCCGCACTTACAGGTGCACAACTCTCTCAGATTGTGCAAAGGGAGCTTACCCTGAACATAGACAGAACAGTCCTGTGGTCAGATTCCACCACAGTATTGACATGGCTCAAGTCTGAATCTTGCCGTTTCAAGGTCTTTGTGGGCACTCGAGTTGCCGAGATCCAAGACCTGACAGATCCTCATGCCTGGCGGTATGTAGATTCAGCCAGGAATCCCGCCGACGACATCACAAGGGGAAGGACGCTGCAGCAGCTTGCAGAGGCCAATAGGTGGAGTCAAGGGCCATCCTTCCTTCTACAGAGTCCAGATCAATGGCCAGAGCAGCATACTACCGCGCTGGGAGATGACCTCACGGAGGTCCGTCGATCTACAACCTGCGGCACTGCCTCTGCCGTGTTGAACTCTTCAGATGCAGACCACAGCGAGTTCCATACCTGGGGGGAGCTCCTAGAGAGCACTGCACGAGAGTTATGTGGAACGGGCGATAAGAGCAGTCAACCTACGGCCGAACATTACCGCGACGCGGAGCAAGTTATCCTGAGCAGAGCCCAGCTGAGCAGCTTCCCAGAGGAATTCCACCGTCTGAGAGATGGTAAACCTATTCCCAAAAGCAGCCGACTGATAGCTTTATCTCCCGAGTTTGATGGAAGCGTAGAGCTTATCCGCGTGGGGGGGAGACTTCGCAGATCGGAGCATCTAGAGTTTAATACCCTACATCCAATCATCCTAGAGCCAGCACATCCAACAACCAAGCTGCTGATCCAGGATTTTGACCGACGTCTGCGACACCCAGGTCCAGAACGAGTGCTCGCTGAGATCCGCCGCTCTTACTGGATCCTGCGAGGACGCGAGGCGATCCGCCGTCTCCAGAGCAGCTGTGCTGATTGTCGTCGGTGGAAGTCGAAACCTGCTGTGCCTAAGATGGCTGACCTCCCTGCAGCCCGCCTTCGTCTGTTCAAGCCCGCCTTCTATTCCACTGGAATGGACTGTTTCGGGCCACTAGGGGTCAAAGTGGGGCGGCGGGCTGAGAAAAGATGGGGGATTGTCTTTAAATGCCTGACTACTAGAGCTGTGCATCTAGACATCCTGACCTCTATTGATACTGACTCATTTCTGATGGCTCTTCGGAGATTCATCGCACGAAGAGGCAGACCTGCAGAGCTGTTCTCAGACCAAGGGACCAATTTCCGGGGAGGTGAGAGAGAGCTTAGAGAAGCATTCACAACGTTGTCTCCAGTCTTGCAACAACAACTATCCAAGCAGATGATTTCGTTTCATTTCAACCCCCCAGCTGCACCTCACTTTGGGGGTGCATGGGAGAGGGAGATACGTTCGGTGAAGACTGCTCTCTATACTACAGTGGGCGCACAGGCAGTCTCAGAGGAGGTCTTACGGACTGTGCTACTTGAGGTTGAAGGCATCCTCAACTCCAAGCCACTGGGCTACGTTTCCTCTGATGCGAGAGACCCTGATCCAGTCACACCCAATGTCCTCCTGATGGGGCGGCCAGATGGATCTCTCCCGCAGGTGGTTTACCCTAAGGATGAGCTCCTGAGCCGCCGCCATTGGAGGCACTCCCAGGTACTAGCAGACCACTTTTGGTCGAGCTTCATCCGCTCATACTTACCTGGTCTTCAGTCACGCCAGAAGTGGCGTTCTACACTAGCGGATCTAACAGAGGACTCTGTAGTCATGATTGTCGACCCCCAACTCCCCAGAGCTCTGTGGCCAATTGGACGGGTCATCAAGGTCCACCCTAGTCCAGATGGACGAATTAGATCGGCTGATGTGCAGGTAAAGGATAGAGTATACACACGACCTGTCGCCAGGCTGGTCCTCCTTCCAGCTCTCCCGTCTGATGAAGATGAGAAGAGTCCCGCAGCTCCAACCAGTGTGCAGCCATAGAGCCCTTTTGTTTTTTAAGCAAATGTATTCTATACATTTGGGGGCGGCTGTACAAAAGGCCCTACAGGAGCGTAACCATTTAACTGGCTGGACGTGACGTCATCACTCTGGCAGTTGACGAGTTCGTTTCAGTTGGTCTTTGTGGGGAGCCCGTTGTGCGATGTTCGTCGAGGGATTTTGATTGTATATAGTGCATCGTTCGTGCGTACATGACTTAATGTAAGTTTATTGTTGTTCTGGATGGCGGAGGATGTAATGTAGTAGTAGTTGTAATGTAATATGATCACGTTTGCGTTCGTGTGATCACGGCGCTTTGAGTTCACCGCACGGGTTTAGCTAACTTGTTAGCGGTTAGCACGTGATTATTAAGTTAGTTCAGTTACGATGACTTGTTTCTTTACAGTGTGTGTTATGTCCGACCCTTACGTTTGTATATTTGTTACCTTATAACTATTTACATAGCATACTATTTCGCTGTTATGAGTAGTTACATATTTCGTTGTACAGCGTTATTAAGTCATTAAGACAATTGCATATATTCGCCACCAGAGGGTGCAAAGGCACCAGTTGTACTGTTTATTCTATTTGTGCTTGTTATCTGTAAATGGAGATTATACATCTCATATCTGTATTTGTATTTTCAGAACCACACACACAACTACACATTTGCACTATACACAGCCATCCTGTAACACACACCTCACATTCATATCCCTGCCTTGAACTGAAGAATAAAGAGTTGAATGCATTTTGGCCTCAAGTGGTGTTCTGGCCGACACACCGGGGTTGAATATAGCAAAAGAGGGTAGACCAGTGACCAGCTCTAACTCTCAAGTTTAGTCTTCACTACACACACAGATACACACATACACACAACCAGGCACAGATACAGGCAGACACACAAATGGATACACGGACACACAGGCAGAAACAGACACACACAACACACACAGATGCACACGTACATGCAGGCAGACACACAAAAGGACATACAGGCAAACACAGACACAGACAGACACACATGAACCCACAGACACATGGACTGTAGTATTTACTGATGGCATATCTAGTAACAGAGACTGTGCCTGTTCACTCTATCTGCCTGTGCGT
>NC_135213.1:24173929-24176429 GCF_052324685.1 Brachyhypopomus gauderio
GACGTGTGTGTGTGTGTGTGCGTGTGTGTGTGTGTTTGTGTGTGTATGTGGGGGGGGCGTGTGTGTGGACGTGTGTGTGTGTGCGTGTGTGTGCGTGTGTGTGCGCGTGTGTGTGCATATGTGTGTGTGTGTATGTGTGTGGGGGGGGCATGTGTGTGTGGACGTGTGTGTGCATGTGTGCGTGCGTGTGTGCATGTGTGCGTGCGTGTGTGCGTGCGTGCGTGTGTGCGTGTGTGTGTGTGTGTGCGCGCGGGTTTGTGCGTGTGTGTGTGTGTGTGTTGGCTGCTGTCTGTATGCCTTCACCAATCCCCAGGCTGCATCTCTCGGACGGTCAGCTCACCCAAGCAGCACCTGCTGAGTGCGGACGACGTGGTGAGCTGCTGTCTGGACCTCAGTGCCCCCAGCATCTCCTTCCGCATCAACGGGCAGCCCGTGCAGGGCATGTTCGAGAACTTCAACTCCGATGGCCTCTTCTTCCCTGTGGTCAGCTTCTCCGCCGGCATCAAGTGAGTGCTTCTCACACAGGATGGCTGTCAAACATGTGATCTGCAGTAAGGCCTAGAGTAACCCTATGCAAACACATGTACTCCTGCACTGCCTGCCTATCTGATCACACATACACACCTCACACAGCCTCGGTGATGGACGGCACACCTGGACTAACTGTACTGCTTGTCATTGTGGCCTACTGTATCTACTGTACAGTCTAGAGTAGTTCTGGTTCTGCCTACATGACTCCTCCCAGACAGGCAGGGGAGGGGTCACAGTGGCCAAGGTTGAATTAGTATTAACATTTACTTTTCTACTGAAAACTACATTGAAAAATGTTGCTCATATTTTCAGTATGATGATGTGGGGGAGAAGAAACATGTTCCCTGTCCTGTGGTTTAGGGTGCGATTCCTGTTGGGCGGTCGTCATGGAGAATTTAAGTTCCTGCCTCCAGCTGGTTATGCCCCATGCTTTGAAGCTGTGTTGCCACGGGAGAAGATGCGAGTGGAGCACAGTCAGGAATACAAGCAGGACCATGGCAGGACGCGGGACCTGCTGGGACCCACTGTCACTCTCTCACAGGCTGCATTCACTCCCACACCTGTGGACACCAGCCAGGTCCTCACTCCTGTACTACTGTCAGCTGGACACTCCTATAGACACTCCTATATTACTCTACACTCCTATAGACACTTCAATACTGCTGTACCCTCCTATACTACTGTACACTCCTGTAGACACTCATATACTACTGTACCCTCCTATACTACTGTACACTACTATAGACACTTCAATACTGCTGTACCCTCCTATACTACTGTACACTCCTGTAGACACTCATATACTACTGTAACCTCCTATACTACTGTACACTCCTATAGACACTTCAATACTGCTGTACCCTCCTATACTACTGTACACTCCTGTAGACACTCGTATACTGCTGTACCCTCCTATACTACTGTACACTCCTATAGACACTCCTATATTACTGTACACTCCTATAGACACTTCAATACTGATGTACTCTCCTATACTACTGTACACTCCTGTAGACATTCATATACTGCTGTACCCTCCTATACTACTGTACACTCCTATAGACACTTCAATACTGCTGTATGCTCCTAAGACACTCTTATTCTACTGTACCCTCCTATGCTACTGTACACTCCTATATACACTTCAATACTGCTGTATGCTCCTAAGACACTCTTATTCTACCGTACCCTCCTATATTACTGTACACTCCTGTAGACACTCATATACTACTGTACCCTCCTATACTACTGTACACTCCTATAGACACTTCAATACTGCTGTACGCTCCTAAAGACACTCCTGTACTACTGTACCCTCCTATACTACTGTACACTCCTATATACACTTCAATACTGCTGTACGCTCCTAAAGACACTTCTATACTACTGTACCCTCCTATGCTACTGTACCCTCCTATACTACTGTACACTCCTATAGACACTTCAATACTGCTGTACGCTCCTAAGACACTCTTATTCTACTGTACCCTCCTATGCTACTGTACCCTCCTATACTACTGTACACTCTTATACTACTGTACCCTCCTATAGACACTTCTATACTGCTGTACATTCCTGTAGATACTCCTATAGACATTCCTATATTACTGTACACTCCTGTAGACACTCCTATACTGCTGTACATTCCTGTAGATACTCCTATAGACATTCCTATATTACTGTACACTCCTGTAGACACTCATATACTACTGTACCCTCCTATACTACTGTACACTCCTATAGACACTTCAATACTGCTGTACCCTCCTAAAGACACTCCTAAACTACTGTACACTCCTATACTACTGTACACTCCTATAGACACTTCAATACTGCTGTACCCTCCTAAAGACACTCCTATACTACTGTACCCTCCTATGCTACTGTACCCTCCTATACTACTGTACACTCCTATAGACATTTCAATACTGCTGTACCCTCCTAAAGACACTCCTATACTACTGTACCC
>NC_135213.1:24183929-24186429 GCF_052324685.1 Brachyhypopomus gauderio
TGGTAACTGTGATGTGTCAGAGGTGAAGCCCTGGTGACTGTGATGTGTCAGAGGTGAAGCCCTGGTGACTGTGATGTGTCAGATGTGAAGCCCTGGTAACTGTGATGTGTCAGATGTGAAGCCCTGGTAACTGTGATGTGTCAGAGGTGAAGCCCTGGTGACTGTGATGTGTCAGAGGTGAAGCCCTGGTGACTGTGATGTGTCAGAGGTGAAGCCCTGGTGACTGTGATGTGTCAGAGGTGAAGCCCTGGTAACTGTGATGTGTCAGAGGTGAAGCCCTGGTGACTGTGATGTGTCAGAGGTGAAGCCCTGGTAACTGTGATGTGTCAGAGGTGAAGCCCTGGTGACTGTGATGTGTCAGAGGTGAAGCCCTGGTAACTGTGATGTGTCAGAGGTGAAGCCCTGGTGACTGTGATGTCAGAGGTGAAGCCCTGGTGACTGTGATGTCAGAGGTGAAGCCCTGGTGACTGTGATGTCAGAGGGGAAGCCCTGGTGACTGTGATGTGTCAGAGGTGACACCCTGGTGACTGTGATGTGTCCGAGGTGACACCCTGGTGACTGTGACGTGTCAGAGGTGACACCCTGGTAACTGTGACGTGTCCGAGGTGACACCCTGGTAACTGTGACGTGTCCGAGGTGAAGCCCTGGTGACTGTGATGTGTCAGTGCTGCATTCTTCATACTGTCTCTGTCTGGTGCAGAGTGAGTAAGTGAGGGTGGGGCTGTGTTTCCTACATGGTCAGATTGATGAACGTGTATAGCAGGGTGGATGCCCTGTGACTGACTGTAGATGGTACGGCTGCCAGTTCTGCTGACTCTGGACTCACATCCCTCCCTATCCTGTGTGCCACGCTGGCTCGTCTCCCGAGTGCTCATTTTGACATTAATTACTCCATTACTGTGTTGTGATATTAACACAGCAGTCTGAATGGTGTGGCGTGTTCTGTTCAAAGCTAAAGAGATGGGTGTCTTAAATCGACACGGCCTGTCTCGTGACCAGCTATTAAAAGGCACATACACTGTATTACCAAAAGTATTCACTCACCCATCCAAATGATCAGAATCAGGAGAACGGTACTTGTCTGACTGCATTGTGCCAAGTGTAAAGTTTGGTGGAGGGGGGATTATGGTGTGGGGTTGTTTTTCAGGAGCTGAAGTGAAAGGAACTCTGAATGCTTCAGCATACCAAGACATTTTGGACAATTCCATACTCCCAACTTTGTGGGAACAGTTTGGAGCTGGCCCCTTCCTCTTCCAACATGACTGTGCACCACTGCACAAAGCAAGGTCCTTAAAGACATGGATGGCAGAGTCTGGAGTGGATGAACTTGACTGGCATACACAGAGTCCTAACCTCAACCTGATAGAACACCTTTGGGATTAATTAGACTGAGAGCCAGGCTGTCTGGTCCAACATCAGTATGTGACCTCACAAATGCACTTCTGGAAGAATGGTCAAACATCCCCATAAACACACTTCTAAACCTTGCGGACAGTCTTCCCAGAAGAGTTGAAGCTGTTCTAGCTGCAAAGGGTGGACCAACATCATATTGAACCCTATGGATTAGGAATGGGATGTCACTTAAGCTCATATGTGAGTCAAGGAAGATGAGCGAATACTTTGGGCAATATAGTGTTTATGCTTGGTATCCATGTGATCTTATTTATTGTTCAATAACTATATTTACAAAATGAATTCAGATTACAATATACAAGCTTCAGGAAATCTGGGTTAGTTTGTTAATGCACCTGTTTGGATTTCTGAATTTAGGCCATTTTTCATTTACTGGGAAGTCTTCAGATGTGAGCCATGTTCAGAAAAGCAATGTTCTGTAAACGCAATGGTACAGGTTTTCATATCCTTTTGATTTGCCCGAAAGATCAGAGTCCATGTTTAGACTTTAAAGAAAAAACAAGATTGCACATGGATAGAAATGAACTGTGTCCAATGAACTGTGTTTCCTCTTTGTATCCTGCAGCTGCTCGAACAGACATCAGCAGTACGGCTTCAGAACGATTCCGGATTTTCCGGGCTGAGAAGACCTACTGTGTGAATGCGGGGAAGTGGTATTTTGAGCTGGAGGTGGTGACTGCAGGGGAGATGCGTGTGGGCTGGAGTCGGCCCGGCTGTCTGCCCCACCTGCAGCTGGGCTCTGATGACCAGGCCTTCGTGTTCGATGGGTTTAAGGTGAGAACCAGTTACCCAGCATGCTCTGGGAGGTGCAGGTTGCTGGTCTTACTGTCTCCCAAACACTGTTCAATATGGGGTCCCCCAAGGATTTATACTTGAGACACTACTGTCTCTTACATAAACTGGAGTTGCAATACAATACAATAACTGTAATACAATAACTGAGGTTTAATTGAATCCCCGAGACTGTATTCTCAAAACTCTTATTATTCCTGAGTTTCCCAGTAAACTCCATATACTCCCTGCTTCCTCCTTGACTGCCAGAGGCAGTAGAATCAGAAGTGTCTCTAACCGCTAACTAAAGGCCTTT
>NC_135213.1:24188929-24193929 GCF_052324685.1 Brachyhypopomus gauderio
TGGGTGTGTGTGTGTGTGGGTGGGTGTGTGTGTGTGTGTGTGTGTGTGTGTGTGCGTGCGTGTGTGTGTGTGTGTGTGTGTGTGCGCGCGTGAGGGTGTAAATCCTTCATTTGATACTGCTGTGTGTGAACTGTGTGTGTGTGTGGGTGTGAGGGTGTGAGGGTGTAAATCCTTCATTTGATACTGCTGTGTGTGAACGTTGTGTGTGTGTGTGTGTGTGTGTGTGTGTGTGTGTGTGTGTGTGTGTGTGCGTGCGTGTGTGTGTGTGTGCATGTGAGGGTGTAAATCCTTCATTTTATACTGCTGTGTGTGAACGTTGTGTGTGTGTGTGTGTGTGTGTGTGTGTGTGTGTGTGTGTGTGTGTGTGTGTGTGTGTGTGTGTGTGTGTGTAAATCCTTTTCCTGGCCTCGACTGCTTCTCCAGAGGGAGTCAGACCCTCATGTCCAGGTGTAGAGTGGGAGTCCCCATATGAGAGGGAGAAATAACAGGAGTGGGTTTGCTGAAAAGGGAACTAGAGCCAATATAACAGCACAGATGAGAGTCCTCCTCATCTTCCTCATCCTCCCCATCACCACCACCATCATCTGATCACACACATTGAGAGCTCTACAGATGGAGAGGCAGGTGTGTGCCTGTTCACAAGATGAGGAAGGATATTGTTCATACTGCAGTGTCTTGCCTACGGTTCCTCCAGTGACCTCACTCCTGCCCAGATCATTTGATGTCATTCTGGACTTTTGTTCTGTTAGTTTAGTGTGAGTTCAGTAAGTGTACCTGCTTATGTTCGTGTGTCTGTATGTGTATATGCATCTTTGACATACTTCTTGTGTGTGTGTGTGTGTGTGTGTGTGTGTGTGTGTGTGTGTGTGTGTGTGTGTGTGTGTGTGTCTCCAGGCCCAGCGCTGGCACCAGGGGAATGAGCACTTTGGGCGGTCGTGGCAGGCGGGAGACGTGGTGGGCTGCATGGTTGACCTGAACGAACACACCATGATGTTCACTCTTAATGGAGAAGTACTGCTGGACGACTCGGGCTCCGAACTCGCCTTCAAAGACATCGAGGTCTGTGACGGTCAGTACAGCTGCTATGCACAATGAAATCTAGCTTCGACTCCCCTGGATACAGCAGGAATTAATAAAGCAGGTGATTGTGTTTGCCACTGGAATTTAAAAATGACGTGGTCTTTAGACTGACTGCCACATGTAGACCTCTATGGATCCCAATTATTTATAATTTGTTCCCATTTATTATTTATTTTCTATAATTTTAGATTTATAACTCATGTTTTCTGTGGTGATCTAGTTCTGTGGTAATCTACTTTTGTGGTCATCTACTACTGTTGTGTTTCATTTTGGTGGCTGAGCAACAAAGACATCAGAATCTATGTATTATTGTTTTTTTATATTTATAATAGTGCTGTCAGTTCCAGGTGCCACGATTAAAAGTCCTCACCAGGATTTTGCTCAAGCTTGCTAGATTTTCTAATTAGCAATCCAGGTAAAATTAATGGAATCAATGCAATCCAGGAAGCCTGAGCAAAATCCTGGTGAGGACTTTTAATCGCGGCACCTGGAATTGACATTTCTTAGAACAACTAAGCAGCCTAACCAACTAAGAGATTTTTGTGGTCACTGTTATGTCTCTATTATCTACAACTGTGGTCCAACTCATCCTCTAAGACATGCATTAAAGTCGCCACAGGCTGCTTTGAACAACAGGACTTAGGCACCACCTTGTGGTCACTGGTGGCACAGCACATCCTGCAGTCAAAGCTGTTAATGCCCTGTAATGTTAGACTGTACTGTACTGTTGGGTCTTAACATGTGAAATCACCTGTTGTTGGGCAGCTTTCAATTATTGTGTATACATGTTGTTTGTATGTGTAAAATACGTTCATGATTATTAACTGAAATATAAAAAATGTTTGTATGTTTGTAAAAAAAAAAAATGTTTTCCTTGTAATCATGGTGTCCCCATGTGGTGTCTGGAGCAGGCTTCATCCCCGTGTGCAGTATGGGAGTGGGTCAGGTGGGCCGTATGGACCTGGGCAAGGACGTGAGCACCTTGAAGTTCTTCACCATCTGCGGCCTGCAGGAGGGCTATGAGCCATTCGCCGTCAACATGAACCGCAACGTCACCATGTGGCTCAGCCAGAGACTACCACGCTTCATCCCTGTACCTGCTGGACACGAGCACATCGAGGTGTGTGTGCATACACACACACACACACACACACACACACACACATACATGCATGCACACACACACAAACACACACACACACACACACTTACACATACATGCATGCACGCACACACACACACACACACACACACACACACACACACACACACACACATACATGCATGCACACATACATGCATGCACACACACACACACACACACATTTACACATACATGCATGCACACACACACACACACACACATTTACACATACATGCATGCACACACACACACACACACATTTACACATACATGCATGCATACACACACACACACAAACACACACACACATTTACACATACATGCATGCATGCACACACACAGACACACACACACACATTTACACATGCATGCATGCATACACACAAACACACACACACACACACACACACATTTACACATACATGCATGCATACACACACACACACACACAAACACACACACACACATTTACACATACATGCATGCACGCACACACAAACACACACACACACACACACACACGCACGCACACACACACACACAAACACACACACAAACACACACACACACATTTACACATACATGCATGCACGCACACACACACACACACACACACACGCACACGCACATTTACACATACAGTGGGTGTGGAAAGTAATCAGACCCCTTTACATTTTTCACTCTTTTCTTCATTTTTGCAGCCATTTGCTAAAATAAAAAAAGTTCATTTTATTTCTCATGTACACTCACATGTACACATATACACACACACACACGCCCACATATGCACACATGCCACACATTTATAAACACAGGCATACACACACACACACATTTACACATACATGCACACACAAACACACACACACACACACACACACACACACACACTCTGTAACCCTGAAGGCACAGAAGGAGACGCATCCATAAGCTGAAACAGATTTTAATGGGAGGGCTGGGCAGAGGCAGGTCAGAGTCCAGACACAGTCAAATAATCCAGATAACAGAGACAGGCAAGAGGGCTGGACCAGGGGAGACCAGGGGACAAGTCAGATCCAGATGAACGTAGGGAAAACCGCTCAGTATGCGGTCACTGAGAGTTCGGCAGTACTTCGCAGTGAGAAGGTGACCTGCTGGGACTTAAGTGGGGTTCTATAATGAGAAACAGGTGTTGAATTAGTTCTCTGGAGAGGAGGACCTCTGGTGGCTCGATGTGGGATCACTGGTAGACGTCACACATACACATTTACACATACACACGCTTGCATACACACACATGCACACACACTAGGACACACACAAACACACAATAATAATTAATAATACTTATCTCCATTTACCATGACTCTCCATGACTCAGTGTGTGTGTGTTTGTCTTTGTCTTTGAAAGGTCACAAGAATTGACGGCTCGGTGGAGAGCTCTCCATGCCTGAAGGTCATGCAGAGGTCTTTTGGGTCACAGAATAGCAACACGGACATCGTGTTCTATCGGCTGAGCATGCCCATTGAGTGTGCAGAGAGCTTCGGCAAACCGGCGGGCGGAACGCTGCCCGCTAATGGTGGTGTCTTCTCCCCAAAGAAAGACCTGGAAGATTTTGAGACGGTGTCGGACTTTGAGGTGTTGATGAAGACTGCGCATGGACACATGGGTCCAAACGGGCCGGAGAGAGAAAAGGATGAGTTTAACAACCATAAGGACTACAACCAGGAGAAACCCTCGAAACTCAAGCAGAGGTGTGTTGGTCAGGCCATCACTCTGATTCCCTGCACTGTATGGAGTTAATTACAAACACAGTTAATTATTCTCGAGTCGAGTAATTGAGTATTAACTCTGTGTGTGTGTGTGTGTGTGTGTGTGTGTGTGTGTGTGTGTGTGTGGGACAGATTCATGCTGAAGAGGTCTAAACCTGAGTTTAGTACAAGTAACTCCTCTGCTCGCCTGTCAGAGGAGGTTCTGGCTGATGAGAGGGATGATTATGAGTGCCTAATGCACACGTCCACGGTACGGCCACTTACATCAGCTGAAAAACACAACCTACAGTCTGATGAACACACCCTACAGTCTGATGAACACACCCTACAATCTGATAAACACACCCTACAGTCTGATGAACACACCATACAATCTGATAAACACACCCTACAGTCTGATGAACACACCCTACAGTCTGATGAACACACCCTACAGTCTGATGAACACGCCCTACAGTCTGATGAACACGCCCTACAGTCTGATAAACACGCCCTACAGTCTGATGAACATGCCCTACAGTCTGATGAACACGCCCTACAGTCTGATGAACACGCCCTACAGTCTGATGAACACACCCTACAGTCTGATAAACACACCCTACAGCCTGATAAACACTCACTACAGCTAACAGTCCACTAACTACAGCTAACAGCCCACTCACCACAGCTAATAGCCTGTTAACTACAGCTAACAGCCCACTAACTACAGCTTATTGGTGCAACTTACAACCCACATTCACTCTAGCTCTCTGCAGTCATGGGACTTGATTCTGATCCTCAAACCCAAATCTAATCCTGTATTTTGTAATCACTTTTAGTTAACTGAACAGTCAGTAGTGGTAACCCCTTAGTTAACATACCTGTTAGGTAAAGGAAGAGTATAAAAACACTGACACCCAAACACTGAGGGCTGCAAGTTTAATATCCCTGCATTAATGTCAGTATATGACATTGAGGTTACATTATAACTGAACTGTGGGATCATTGACTGGTTTTGAAATATGTCTGGTTATGTGTTTGTATA
>NC_135213.1:24198929-24201429 GCF_052324685.1 Brachyhypopomus gauderio
ACAACCGGTATCTGTACTATACAATACAAGGTCATCTGCGTAAATTCAATAAAAAATCCCAAAAACTTACACCACCCTCAGTTTATTATCCTTTCAGGCATCAGCTGCAAAAGACTGGAATACCCTCCAAAAACATTAAAACTACAGATTTATCCCAATTACTGAATTTAAGTGATGCATCAGGAATGTTTTTACTGACATTTGTAACTGTTTTAACTGATTAACTGTTTTTACTCTCGTGTTGTTTGTGTTTCCCCGTTCTTTCAAGTAGCTTCTGCTACTTGTCATTGTAAATAAGAACATGTTCTTCATGATTTGCCTGGTTAAAGTAAAGGTTAAAAAAATAAATAAATAAAATTATAAGTTGAATACTGCAGGTGCTTTAGAGCAGCAGAAACATTGAACAGCGACCTTAGTTCTCTCTCTCTCTCTCTCTCTCTCTCTCTCTCTCTCTCTCTCTCTCTCTCTCTCTCTCTCTCTCTCTCTCTCTCTCTCTCTCTCTCTCTCTCTCTCTCCTCCCCTTCCCTCCTTCCCTCAGATGTGCCATCTTCTGCAGTACCTGTGTGACTGTCAGGTACGCCACCGTATTGAGGCAGTGGTGGCCTTCTCTGATGACTTCGTGGCCAACCTGCAGGAGAACCAGCGCTTTCGATACAACGAGGTCATGCAGGCACTCAACATGTCTGCTGCCCTCACCGCCCGCAAAACCAAAGAGTTCCGCTCCCCGCCCCAGGAACAGGTCAGCAGCCAATCACCACGCAGCCTTATCTTAAAGAGACAGGGTTCTGATATTTCACTGGGATATTGTGCAATGCTGTCACTTTTACCAGCTTATGTGTGTGGATTTTTCTTGTGTTTGTGTGCGAATGCAAATGTTTGTGTGTGCACATGTGTGTGTGTTCCAGATTAACATGCTATTGAGCTTTAAGAATGAGAAGCAGGACTGTCCTTGTCCAGACGACATCAGAGAGCAGCTGCTGCAGTTTCACGAGGATCTCATGACCCACTGTGGTGCGCGCACACACACATGCGCACGCACACCCACACACACACACCCACGCACACACACAATCGCACCCACACACACACCCGCACACCCACGCACACACACAACCACACCCACACACACACCCGCACACCCACACCCACACACACACCCGCACACCCACGCACACACATACACACCCGCACACCCACGCACACACACACACACACACCTGCACACCCACGCTCACACACACACACACACACCTGCACACCCACGCTCACACACACACACCCACACACACACCCACGCACACACACAATCGCACCCGCACACAACCGGCACACCCACGCGCACACCCGCACACACACAATCGCACCCACACACACACCCGCACACCCACACAATCGCACCCACACACACACCTGCACACACACAATCGCACCCACACACAAGGCCGCACACACACACACAGGCACACACCCGCACACCCACACACACACATAGACACAAACATACACTCACCCGCACATACACACACACACACACACACACACACACACACACACACACACACACACACACACACACACACACACACACACACACACACACACACATTCTTCATGCCATTTCCCCATGATTCTGTCCCTCTTTCTGAACTTTATAGTGGAAGTTTCAGTACTATATTCTTCATTTACAAACACATCCTTTCATGGGGAAAGGGTTTGGTAGTGTCTATAACTGTAGTCCCTCTCTAAGATCATTGTTAAATTTGTCTGAATCACTGAAATCACTGAATCACTGAAATAAGGAATGCTAAAATGTCACAATGTAATCATCCTGAATAAATCAATTAAAATGTACTAGAATGAGCTAAAATTGTAACCATAAAAAGATTTAAAATAGATTAACCATAAGAAATGAACAGACAGTGATGGAGACGACCTTCCTGCTGACATCACCTTGACACCTTAACATTGTGTGCGTGTGTGTGCGTGTGTGTGTGTGTGCGTGTGTGTGTGTGTGTGTGCGTGTGTGTGTAGGTATAGAGATTGATGACGATAAGCTGGGGGATATAGATGGAGACACTATCCGAGGGCGTCTCATGTCTCTGGTGGAGAAGGTGGCCTACTTGAAGAAGAAGATGGCTGACATGCCACAGACAAACAAAGTGAAGAAGCCTAGTAAGCCCTCGCCATCTGTCCGTCTGTCCGTGCCCCCCCCCCCACACACACTCACACACACACCTCAGTCTCATGCCATCTCTCTTTCCACTGTAATCACTCCTTTAAGAAAAACTAAAAGCATGTGACAGAACCAAGCTTACCAAGGGATGACGAACGTCCCAGAACTGCTCAGATCAATGCTGCGTGTGGTCTCTGTTCATGGTGAACGCTCCCAGTGGACACTGTGATTGGTGTGAGGCTTCAGCAGAAAACAGCAGTATTACATTAGAGTCTTGCACAAACCTGGACCTCCTGGAGTGCTGTGGTGACGTGGGCGGAGCGTTTG